>NC_062275.1:5225502-5531497 GCF_916048215.2 Malus sylvestris | reverse complement strand
TGATCCGCCCCGGGCCGTGCTACGGTGGTGGAGCAGGGCCGGGAAGTGATCCGCCCGGGGCTGGGATGTGGCAATTTGGTATCAGAGCCTATCCCTGGCCGCGTGTGTGCCAACGAGGACGTCGGGCCCCTAAAGGGGGTGGATTGTGACATCCCACATCGCCCAGGGGAGTGATCCTTAAATGTATATTCCCATCCCTACCTAGCACGAGGCCTTTTGGGAGCTCACTGGTTTCGGGTTCCGTAGGAACTCCGAAGTTAAGCGAGAAGGAGGCCAGAGAATTCCCAGGATGGGTGACCCACTGGGAAGTTGCTCATGAGTTCCCAGAAACAAAACCGTGAGGGCATGGTTGAGGCCCAAAACAGACAATATCGTGCTACGATGGTGGAGCGGGCCCGGGAAGTGATCCGCCCCGGGCCAGGATGTGGCATTTATAATCCTATAAATTTAAAATCTTTCATTATAATACTATTAGAAACGGTTACAATAAAAAAATTCAAACATTTTGATTGAATAAATGAATAAAAATTATGTAAAAATAAGAAATAATAAATGGCAAAATAATGTATCCATAGTGTTTAAAAAATTGGTACATTTCACATATAACAAAGTGATATATTAACAAAGAAGAATGGGTACATCCTAAATAAATTAGGGTACATATAAAAGATTAAAAAATTATGCGTACAAATGAATTTTTTTTAAATATAGGCGCTAAAAGAAATTAATACATGGGTACAAAATAAAACTAAAAAGAAAATACTACAAATTTAAAAAAAATGTTGCAAATTAAAAGTGGGTACAAACTAAAAATATAAATATATGATACAAAGTTTAGGCATAAAACATAAATATACCATATGTAATTTTTCTATCATTGATTAAATATACAATGTCACATGATAGTATACACATGTGTACAAACACAAATAAAATTTTAAAAAAATATGGGCACAAAAAGAAACTAATATATGGGCACAAATTAAAAATGAAAAAAAAAATTGGTACAAATTAAAAATAGGTACAAACTAAAAATAAAAATATATGATAAAAAATTTTGTCATAAATATAAAAATACTAATTGTAACATTTTTAACACTAAAGGAATATATTTAAAAATAAAAATATTTTATTATTCAAATAATTAATGATGTTATTAATACTTAAGGACCTTGATCAAAAATTAAAAATGAATAGGATTTTAATCAATGGAGTAGCAAAAAGAATGATATAAACATAATTTCTCATTTTCTTAATTATTAGTTTATTAAATAATAAACTAAATTTAAAAATATAATTAATTCAAATAATGTGGCTATCCACATCAAATGTCACCTAAGATGGTATAAAAATATGGTATAAAAATACGGTATGAATAACATTATTCTATTTATAAATAAAACAATTACTATTTAACAGTAGTATTAAGTAACTAAAAATTTGAATAATTGAATAAAGAATGTTTGCTGGATAAGACATGAACCCAAAAACAGTGGATACTTGCCTTTGTGTTGCAGCCACCACGTGGAATTATTGAATTTCCATGTTACACAGATTCCGAACATGAAGCGTGATACGTAACTAGTAGAGTCGGGACACGCACAAGACGAACTCATCAGGTCCCACAATATTGGCCAGTGGGGCACTGTCCTCCAACTCTAGGACAGATCCATTACATAGCCCTAATCATACATATTGTTAGATTCTTAATCATATTGGGCACTGCCCTAAAACTCTAGGACGGATCCATTACATAGCCCTAATCATACATATTGTTAGATTCTTAATCATATTGGGCACTGCCCTACAACTCTAGGACAGATCCATTGCATAGCCCTAATCATACATATTGTTAGATTCTTAATCATTAGGGAAGACCTAAACTCCCATGCATAGCTTTCGCCTACGTGAAGTCATTAATTTATGTTTGATACAATTATTTGATGGGAGGTGGATTGTGGGTCTTCTTATTTCCATACTATTCTTATCTTCTTTTGTTTGTGTGGTCACGCTACATCAATATTTTAAATTAATTTTTTTTATAAAAATAATAAAACAAAATGTAATAAGAATATAAAATGTTAACGTGATTTAACCGTGATCACACAAAACAAGAGGAGATGTGAAGAGTATGAAAATGGGAGAGCAGACAATCCATCTCCTATTTGATGAAGTGTATAATGCTGTTGCTGGCTAGCGTGTGAAATCAACGGCCAATGTTTTTATATTTGATTCGGCTGAGTCCTTTTGTTTTGTATATGTTAAAAGGTTAAATAAACTATAATTAAGTTGTTTGTCTTCGATTTTAAAAAAAAAAAAAAAAAAAAGAGCAACAGGCACAGAATAAGTGTAGTTATTAATTAACTCATGTAAAAAGCGTGACAAAAAGTCAAAAAATATGCCAAAAAGTAAAAATTAGTGATATTTTTGTCAAAAATTTTAACTGGTGTCACGCTTTTAACAAGAACTACCTTGCTCCACGAGGACACTATCGTATCTGGCTCCTTGAACCGCCACCAGTATCCATCTTTGGACAAGCATATGGCGCCCGAAGAAACCATTCCCTTATATATATACAAGTAGATGCTCTGTGTGAACAGTTTTATTTCATTCTTTTTATTACGAAGTGTGATTAGTTTTTAAAATTTAAAAAAAATCAGTTATGAAAATTGGAATAATGAAGAGCAATTTTTTTTTTTAATTTTCAAATAGAGCACGCCATACTAACCTAGCTGTGAGGTTGTTGTGAAAAAACAGTAAAATTTATGTTCATGTAATTATAAAATTGTCCTTATTATTATTTTTATTTTTATATTTGTTCAGTATTGATGAGGGGATTAAAAGTATAATTTCTTTGAGTTTTGGTTGACAACAGAGGTTCTATTAATAGATTGTTTTGATATATATGGTCCATAAATATTGTTGGATGGACTTGGCTCATCATTTTAGTTTGTACCAAAATAGACGTTACATGTGAGATTGTCGCATGTGAGCAGGAAAACACAAAACACATGGAATGGAAGGGACAAAAATATAAATGCAGGGATGGATGGATATTAATCATCGAAATAAAGAAAGAATTCGATGGTTTTGGTTTAAATTTTGGCCTGGCCTCCCCATGTGAAGGGCCGCCAAGCTATTCCGTGTTACTATCCAAGGACAAAGCTTAGCTCTCAGATGGGGTCTGCCTCTCAGTCAAACAACATGGCCGCTACTGCTTTTGCATGAAGCATGCATGGACCACATCACACCAATGACACCATGCATGCACAGTCGTCCAATATCCAATATATCCACTTACATTTTAGTTCGACCGATGATCTCTATCTTCTCTCTCAGCGACTTCTTATGATCTTATCTATCTACTTTCTTTGTCTGTATATCTATGTTTGCATATCCACGCTCATCGAGTATTTGTAACACTTTTGTTGAGAATATCTATTTAGAAGCTCTATTAATTAAGAATACAAGATAGAAAGTAAAATTATTATCTTGAATTATTTGACTATTAGGGCTTTTTTTTATCCTATTAGGTCATGAATTCTGCTAATGAGAATATAAATCCGATTAGGTCATGAATTTTGAAGGTATTAAATCTATTAGGGCTTTCTTTATGGGCAATAAATCTAATATTCTCATCTATAAATATAAGGCTTAGATGCCCACTCTCTTACAATAGTACATAAGGTGTGTAGGGAGAGAAGAAGATCTTTGCTTCTTCATTGCTGCTCGTGATTTCAATGACTTCTCAAAGTTAGTACATTTAGTATGCATATTATAGATTGATGACTTAGATAATTGTCGTATGTGGAGAGCTTGTAGGTAGGAACCCCATCCAAAGTTCTCTCTTAATAATTACAACTAAATTATACATACGTAGCTCTAATTAAATTGTGCATCATCGAGTTTGTAGCTACAAAGACATTGAAGAATGTACGTAGTTGACAACTAATATAAATAGACTTATCTTATACGATGTACAATCTTTTATTTGTACTGAGATATATAAGATCTTCTGGTAATTTTTAGTTACAAGTCTGAGATATGCATGTTTCGTAAACCATTCCAACATTCTATGCAAGCAAATGGGGCATGATTAATTAAAGTAAGGGCTGGTTTGATATTGTTGTGCTTTGAAAAAAAAACTACTGTGAGAATAAGTGGCTGTGCTGTGAGAATAAGCGGCTGTGAAATAAATCAACAGAGTGTTTGGTAAACTTTTTTGTAAAAGTGCTTTTGGAAAAAAAAGCAGTCTGATAGTGAGTCTTTTCATTAAAGGAGCACTGTAGCTCCGTGTGCTTTGAAAAAAAACCAGTTTTCCAAAGTTGCAAATAGCAGCTTCAGTTTTTTCCTTTGATTTTAGCTTATTTTCACAGCATCTTCCAAAATAAGCCCTTTTTTTTTCAGTTTACCAAACACCTAAAACCCTCACAGTTTTTTTTCATAGGTGCTTTTTTTTAAGCACCTCACTCCCAAACCACCCCTTGCAGTCCACAAGTTGACATGGTTGCAGTATATATTTACTGTGTGCAGACTTATTTTATTCAAAAGCAAAAACTAAAACTGATGATATTCCAAACACCACGCTCAGCTGTTGCCTTTTTAGCATACATTAACTTAACAATTAATCTTAAATAATATCGTTGAAAATTCCTCTCCGGTTTCCACTTATTTTGTAAGATATAATCCATATGCTGCAACATTTTTTATGACCCTTAAAAGTTAAAACTAAACATTTTGCAACTAGTTCGTTTTTCTGAATTTCAAAAAGAAGGATATATTATTTTCACTTGGTGTGATCTCAATAGAACTACACAAGTGCGAAAGCAACAGATCAGTGCCGGATAGTGCCAAACCTTTTGCAAAAAATGAAAGATGCCACATGAATTCTAACTTATTTAGTGTCCCAACATACATATACATTCCCTTCAAATTTGGGCTAAATATCGTGTACCCAGTTTTGAATTTTTTTAGTTTTTGTCGCGATAGATTTTTCAGTATTTTGAGTATACGGTATTCTAACTTATCCACGTGTCCCAACATACATATACATTTCCTCCACCTGTGGTCAATTTTCAAGCCAACACGTGGATAACACAAATCGGGTGATGTGAAGTATGTGTGGCCGTTGAGCTTCACACACAACGTGCTTTGATACCATGAGGAAAGTTGCCACCATAAAATCAATCAATAATATGGAGAGTAACCTAATTACTTAAAAGCACATGTAAGGTCTCTTATTTCCCGAACATGGAATTCATCGCAACATTTTGTAGTGTTATTATTTAACTTCAATTACGATATGTATACTTATTTTTTATTGATATACTCTAAAAATGAAAATATTAACCATATCGCTTGTTTATCTTATAACATATAAAATAATATGTATGTATTTCGAAAACACATAAAAATCAACTTAGTCATGCTTTTCGTAATTAATCTCATTCATTTAAACTTAAATGACGGGGGGATTTACACCAACTTGGGGCCCTTTCTGTCTCACTCAAAAAGTGTACACACACACACACACACACACACAAACAGATGCTGTAATAATATTGTGGCATGGCATAACCCTAGCGATTAGGTTTGTGGGTATAGATAGATAAAGGGTCGACTTTTGGGTATAGATAGATAAAGGGTCGACTTTCGACGACCCCACAGGCCCTGCTAAATCAAGTTAATCAACCCTATTAACATCGTGATTAGCATAACATGATACACTAGTCTTAGCAGTCGTAACTAAAAAAATGATAAAAGATGAAACAAACGAGGTGGTGGGTCCTATTCTTGACTAGCACATCAAAGTAAATCTGAAGTAAACGAATCATCTTCTACATCTGGACTCGAATCCAACCTAATTCTTCTGCTTTAGCTAGAAGAGACATTGTTACTAGATTTGGTTCATTGAATATCAAGGCTTCGAGTCACGCGATTACCTTGTTTTAGAAAAACAATTTACATAGTATACGTGTACTGTTATTATTTTTATATCAATAATACAACTTCTTATGTAATTTTTTTACACATTTTGTTTTATGGATAATACTTGTGTCCTCATATGGGTGAACTTACTTGTCTCCTACTTATGATTAACAAATATTTACCGTTCGAATATTGTAATCAAAATCGGTCATTCTATTTATCATCATCTAAAAATCATATTTGCAAATTGAAGGTCGTTTGATTATCCATGCGTGTTAAATCAATCAACGATTTTGATAATGAGTAGCATTCTCATAATAAACCGTCAATTTGTTTTATATATATGAATGATTAAAAGATCCTTTTTTATTTATGTATTTAGATATTATAAAATTAATAAACAGTTTCGATTATAATATTCAAATGATAAAGTCCGTTCATAAGTAGAAGACAAATAAAATGAGACACGAGTATTATCATTGTTATATTATCGGCGGGAGACGCGAAAGTGGACGTACACGTGATTATGGAGTGTGGACTCCTCCTCTGGTTCTGCGATCACGTGCCCTTATAGCCTTTCAGAAACTAGGGTTTTCTCATTCACCTCTCCAATCATTTTTTCACCCGCAGAGCTGCACTGCAGGAAGATGCTCGATCTCGTCAATGACGTAATTGCATGTGGAATACATGTGTGGAGGTCGTGTATTTATTATTCCCAACCTTCATAGCACATTGCCTAATGAGTGAGCTCTAGCCGGATTTTCTTTGTGAGGATCCCGGTAATCTTCAAATCATATTCATTCATCGTATATTATGCGATCATAAATTATTATAACTTTTTTTATTTAAAATTGAATATAAACAGTAACTGACGAAAATTAACCGCACGATTTATAATAAACGAATATGATTGGAGAATCTCTAGGATTCTTACAAAGAGGATCCGACTAGGATCCTCTCTCATTGCCTAGAGTAACATGCATGTTTATCATACAAGTTTTGGATAAGAGGTATATATTAATAATTAAGATGCTAATTAAACAATAATTGGACTGGTCAAACCTTAATTAAGTTGTAAACCTTCCCATCATTAGAAGCCGATTGGCTCTCGGTAACGTGGCCTGCTAATCCTGTTCAGTAACCTAATTTGTTTTGTGTATGGCTACTCATGTGCCATCTGAATTTATATGCTTTCATGCATGTGCATTGGCCAAAACTACAAATTTCATTCAATAATCCAACTGAAAAATATATAATTTTACAAATTAAGATTCAACTATTATCCAAGAAGCATCTCCTGAACAACTCAACAGAAGCATTCCATACTGTTTAAACTGTATTTTAATTAACTATAAAATAAGTTAAATATCAAGGTACACAACGAACTAACTGAACATACAAACTTTATTAAACAAAAAAGTACATAATTGTCAAAAATACTACATGAATCGAAGATGCTACATCTTGATTGAGTTATTATGATCTACAAGGTTAAAAAATATCATACATATAGAGAACTAACTTTATCATAATAGGCAGGGAAACAAAACCCTAATTCTAAGGCTATCTCCAATCAAAGGAGGGCCAGAGGGCTCTTTGGGCTCTATAGCCCTCCAAGAAATTAATATTTTAATGAACAATGTCAAACCATATTTCTTGACATCTCCAACCGAGGGGCCAAAGGGTCACATGCCAAACCTAACCCTGTGACAAAGAACCATCTCCAACCGAGGGGCCAAAGGGCTATAGGGCCAAACATAATTTATTATTTTAATTGAATTAATATTGTTACTTAAATTAAACTACCTCAATAAGGAATCTTAATAATTTTGTGTCTCGGATTTCGAATGCCACGTATCAATATCTGAGTGACTTTACAAATTTCTTGTAGATAAGGAATCTCAATAATTTTGCGTCTCGGATTTCGAGTGCCATGTGTCGATATCTGAGTAACTTTGCAGATTTCTTGTCAATAAGGAATCTCAATAATTTTACATCTCTTATTTCGAGTGTCACGTGTCGATATCTGAGTGACTTTGCAAATTTATTGTCAATAAGGAATCTCAATCATTTTACGTCTAAATTTTCGAGTGCCACGTGTCGAGATGTAATTGGTTGTAGGGATTTTAGATAGGATTTTTATAAGCGCGACACTTATTATCTTCAGCTTCCAATGTCCATAGATAAGGTGGATATTGGGCTATAATTCACACACCTTCAGATAAATACATGAGGCGTTATAAGATGATACGTTCCCGTGCCACAAACAAGTACCTACAACAGGATCTCGTTGCACATCTTTGGGCCAAAAGAAGCATGGAGTAAACGTTTAAGTTTTATGTTGTTAAATATGTTTAAAAATGTTGTTTAAGTTTCATGTTGTTAAATGTTTTTATTTTATTTTTTTATGTTGTATAATTTTTATGTTGTTTAATGTTACTTAATATTATTTAATATTGTTTAATGTTATTTTAATGTTGTTTAATGGTTATAGGAAAAAAAATAGATTTTTTTTTAAATTTGTAAAAAAATATACCGGCTAGTTGACGTCAACTAGTAACCGTTGCCTTCAAAATCCGGTTCGGCCTGGGGCTGGCTGAGTTGGGCCAGCTGGTTAGTCCTTTTCTCTTTTTTTGGCTCGGTGGGGCCCACAAGCCATTTGGCCTAGCCCTCGGTTTGAGGTGATTTTCGTGTCATTTCGGGCTATCTTCGGTCCTCTGACCAGATTGGTTGAAGATGGCCTAACTGACTAGACCCAAAATATTAAACAAACAAGCAAATCCAAATAATAAAATAAATAACTAATATTATCCAACAAAAAACATTTTAAATCAGTCTCACTAACAATGAAAATATGACTATGTTTGAGACTTATTTTGTAAAGGTTAAGAATGTTTTCTTACAATTAAAAGCATTTGCGAAAGCGTTTGACAAAAAAAGTTAATTTATTTTAAACTGTTAGATTTTTATTTAATAACTATAACAGTACAAATTTAACAACTTAAAAATTAAAAAGTTGTTCGAAACACAATATAATTCAAAAAATGATTTTCACACCATTTTTAGGTTCTTACACACTTCTATTTAATTGTGGCATTCAATTTCGTTTGATTTGTTCAATCTAATAATCATAATTTAAAAAAAAAGTGTTTTTAAAAGAAAATTACATTATTCATTTTTAAATGTGTTAGAAGTTGAAAATAATGTGTGAAAATAATTTTCCAATCATTTTTGTCCTAACGAAAAAATTCAGGGCAAAACTTGGTAGTTTTCTTTTCCCCGCGAAAAAATAAAGAAGTTACTGAATGCTGCCTGTACGGCATACACTGTAATAAGTCCACTCAGCGATCCTCGTCCCTCTCAAACATTTAAAAACCCCAGAGACCCAGTCCAACTGATACATCCCCCATATAACTCTGCCGCCAAATCACTCTCCCTCCACCGCTTCAACCGCCTCCCCCTTCGTCTCCCCCAATCCCAATGCCCACAAACTGACCTCCTCCCTCAATTACTCAACCCCCTCCCGTCCCAGTTCACTGCCAGCAATCACCAATGGCGTCTCTCTCCCGGCGAGCCTCCTTCGGCAGCTCGCCCCAACCAACCGCCGGATCTTCCACGCCGGATCTGAAGCACCGCGTCATCACCTGCCTCAACAAGCTCGCCGACCGCGACACTCTCGCCATGGCCTCCGCCGAGCTCGACTCCATTGCCCGAACCCTCGCCCCCGGCTTCTTCGCTACCTTCCTCATCTGCATTCACAACACCGACTCTTCCACCAAGCCGCCCGTCCGCAAGCAATGCGTTTCTCTCCTCACCCTGCTGTCGAACTCCCACGGCGACGCCCTCGCTCCGTTTTTGTCCAAAATGATCTCCACCGTCGTCCGCCGTCTCCGCGACCCCGACTCCGTCGTCCGATCCGCTTGCGTGGAGGCAGTTTCCGCCATGTCGTCCAAGATCACTACACCGGCGTTTTCGTCGTCATTCTTAAAGCCATTGATGGACACTCTGGCGACGGAGCAAGACTTGAATTCTCAGATCGGCTCGGCGCTGTGTCTGGCTGCCGCGATCGATTCTGCGCCTGACCCGGACCCGGTTCAGCTGAAGCGGAGCCTGCAGCGGCTCTCGAAGCTGGCGAAGAGCGAGAGCTTCAAGGCCAAGGCGGCGCTACTGGTGCTTGTTGGGAGCATTATCGGGGCTGGTGGCGCGTCGAGCCAAGGCTCGTTGGACTGGCTTGTGCCGTGCGTGATTGAGTTTTTGAGCAGCGAGGACTGGACAACGAGGAAGGCCGCGGCCGAGGCGCTTGGGAAGGTGGCTACGGTGGAGACAGATTTGGCGCCGATTTATAAAGCGTCGTGCTTGAATGCCTTGGAAAGTCGGAGATTTGATAAGGTATATTGCCTTCCCTACCTCCCAAATCGGTTGTTTGGGGCTCTGTTTGGTTGCTGAGAAAGGGTAGGAGAAGAGGAAAAGTACTGTGATTTCAATCATATCAGTTATTTTCTTTTCTTTTTCTTAATAATTTTTTGATGGAATTTTACTAATTCGTTCTTTAACAGGTGAAGTTAGTCCGGGAAACTATGAACGAGACATTGGAGCTGTGGAAGGTTCTTCTTGCCGGCGATTCCGAAGCTGTTCCTGCTCCAATTCAATCCAGATCTTCAACTGGTAAAGGCCTTTTCTTTGTTTCGGAAACACAAATTGTAGCAATAAATGCCTGCAAGTTCTTTACTTGTTCAATTATTTGATCAAACAGTTTTAGAGATTTATGACATGAATCCTAATTCGTAAGCTATTTTTTGAACTATGAAATAGTTGTTACCATGGTGTTAATTTGTCCAGTTTGAGTAAGCTCTGTTGTGGTCTTTATTCTGCAATATATAATCTTTAAAGTTAAACAACTTTGGGACCCGTCTAATGTCATTTAATCTTCTGTTTTCTGTTGGATTTTCTCTTTCCGATGGGACCAGATAATGGGATTGGTCGATGCTCTCCTCCCTCGTCAAAAAGTTCCGATGATGCCGGTTGTTGTAGGATTCCTCAACCAAAGAAAACAGTCCCCACAAACAGGTCCCCTCCATCAGATGCTTCTTTGGTGACCACAGCTAAAAAGGGAAGTCCTTTAAGTAGAAACGATAGAAAACCAGACACTGCCGTGTTCTCGAAGCAGGACCACAAGAAACCCACCGATTGGAAATTTGAAATTGCTACGCCAAACTCTCTCTCCTCGAAGGTGACCCATAAGGATGATATTGTTAGGAGTGACCCTAGAGATCCGGAATCAGGAAAGAATGACCACATTGGAAATGGCGTGCTAGAAACTAACAGCTTACTCTTTAGTAAGAATCCTGGTGAAAAAGTATACAGATCTGGTGGTTTAAAATCCGGGTCACTCGTTGTTCCATTTAATGATCATGAGAACTATGACTCAGATGTTGAAGTCAGCAATGATGCAGAAGAAGTTTATGAGAAACTAAAGGATGCTGAGGATCTCAGTTTGATCCGCGAACAACTTATTCAGATTGAAAACCAGCAGTCCAGTTTATTAAACCTACTTCAGGTATGTTCCTGTACTTGTTCACCTTTTCTCTCATAATTCGACATGTTAATTGCACCACGACGAGAGGTGTTAATTTATTATCGTCTTCTTTTTAACTTTATCTTTCGGGTGGTAGTATTATTGTTAATCAAAGTTACTCTGCCTTACTTTTCATGAGGCTCGTACCACCGCATTGTTGCCTGGTCTCTTCAAACTTAAAATTTGATAATGGGGAATGAGATAATGCAGGCACTGTTATTTAGTCTTGCCATTTTAAGTTTCTAGATGAAGTGTAGTTTCACGATTTATCTCCTCGTCTCTGCTTACTGACTTTGTTAGTCAGTTTTTGTATTTTCAAAGTTTCATTCTTATAATTCGTATCCTGTTCCGAACTTAAGGCTTCAGGCCAATATTAAATTATTCATAGTGATGCACAATGTTAAAGAAGCTTCTGGTCTGCTACTTAATCCCCTTTTCTACTTGTCTACAGAGATTTATTGGGAGCTCTCAGAGTGGGTTGAATGCTCTTGAGTCACGTGTGCACGGCCTTGAGATGGCTCTAGATGAAATATCTTACGATTTGGCAATATCAAGTGGAAGGATCCCAAACGCAGAATCTGCCGAAAATACCTGCTGCAAGCTGCCGGGTGCAGAATTCTTGAGTTCCAAGTTCTGGCGTAGAACAGATGGGAGGTGTTCTACTTCGAGGCTCACTTCTGGAACCATTCCCTCACTTAATGCTATGCCTAACATAGCTAATAAAAATACAAGTGCTGAATCGTGTACTTTTGACCGCGAAAGGTTTCAGCACCAAAGTAGAAGTGCATCTACCGGTCACTCGTTGGCAAAAATGCAAGATGCCGAGAGGGTTCAGGCTTGCAATGCTAGTCGGTATGACGGGGTTTCGCCAGCTACATGTACATCATCAAGGAACCTGAACAAAAGGTAAGGATAACTAATTTTAGCACTTTATCTTTTACTTCTAGTTGTTTCATCAATTGGTAGTTCATTTTTTCGTGCATTTATAATTAGTTTGATTCGTAGGAAGTCCGTTTTTTATTTCAAAACGTCAGGAAGTTATGATTGCTTAAATTTTTCCTTTTTGTGTTTGACCACAATCATTCTTCTCCCTCTAGCTTAATTTTGTAATGTGCACTTTATCCTCAAACAAGCAATTTCTAAATCAACTCATTCTTCTTGTTTCTCAGACCATCTGCTTAGATAGAACGGAAATGGAAATTGTTGGATGGATCGATTTTGTCCAAGATACAGGCACCATACCGTGAGTCATCGAAGTACCCGAACACATTCAATTGAATGCCAAGGCCGATCAAGTAAGATACGTAGGTGCCCATACTTTATTAGATTTCTGAATCAATGTAGCATTTGATGCACAGGGAGCATAGGGCTCTCCTTCTACATGTTAGTATGTTACCCTCCCTGCAAAAGGCAGCTTTCGGATAAATGCAATACTCAGAGTAGCCTTTTGTAGCATGTGTTCTATTTATTACTTGCCTGCACCATTGCCGGTAAGGGAAGGAGGCTATAATCTGTACAGAACTACAGATCCAAGTTTGCTCATCTTTTCTTGGATTGCTGGTACTTGCTGTAAATGATCAATAAGTTTTTTTGTCGCTATAAATTTACGAGCGATCTAAAAATCTCCACCTAGGTGCTAGGTAGCTTGACTACAAATGCCATGGTAAATTTGTCTGGTTCCAAACCTATTAGAACAAGAGAACGTGGGCTGCAAAATTGAAGCATGTCATCTCACTCAAAAACAGTAAGGTCACATGGTGTGTGCAAAATCATGCCGTAGTACAGCTAGATTTAGCTTCAAGCAGTCCGAGTTCCATCCACATTGATACTTTAAATCTAATTTCCCACACCATTTCACCACTACAGCAACAACCAAGCTTTATCTCGCTAAGGGTAGAGTCGATTTTATAAATCTTAGAACGTTACTGTGCTTGGTTTTGCGCAAACTCTTCCATTTCACCACTAAGCAAGAAAAAATTAATCTGCATGAACATTAAAAAGCACACGCATGATTTAAACAAATAAATCCCATAAGAAATTAAACAATCCTCTCATGTTTAGGAATGGCTCAAACAAGCTCTAGAGCAACAGACGAAATTAAACGGGAGCATGTAGCGGGAGAAAAAAAAAGGTGTGTGGTTATCATTTTGCAGATGTTATATAATATTGAAGGTGCTTTGAATGTTTCGCGCTCTGTAAGCTGGTTATGTAAGAGCAAGTTCTATCCATGGATTCCTTTGATGCTCCCAATTGTTTTTGCCGTGTCCACTAGGACTCCATTCATGTTTTTTTCTAACTGATCTGCATAGTCCTAAAGTCGTCTCTCACAAAAATACAAGACTATGTTGTATTGTAGTTCCACTTGATTCCACACTAACCTACTTGTCGTGAGAATTACCCTAATCAGACAATACTATTGAAAGTTCTCCATAAGCTCTTATATGCTGCGGTCACCAAATGTTTGAGTGCATTTAGAAACTTCTTTTATCTCTAGGTCGGTCTGAAAATGACCTAATCCTTTGGGGACGAAAAAATTTTGGCTGTACAGAAGAGAGGATAGAAAATTGGGCCTTTTCTACCATTTTTGGTGCTGGACAAACAATTCACTTGTCCGGCTTATAAGAAAAGTAATGTTACACTTATCATATTTTTCATAATACATTTGTACCACGTTTTTAATAAAGGTATGGCACACCGACACATGCAGATTCCATCTCTATTATCAAATAATACAATGTGGTATAAAAATGTGACAAGTATCATCTTGTATAAAAAAAAAAAATTATAAATATTCTAATATTTTCATAACATGCACGCAGTCACAGCAGTAGGCCCAATTTTAAATATACATTTCCAATAATTAAAACTTGAACTGGATTTTTATAGAGGACCAATACCTAATTTCATACTTTTTGCATTTTATTTTATTAATGATTGAGCAATACTTGTTTTAGGTGCAACTAGACAATTAATAATATGCACCCAAAACGCCAAATGTGTTAATTTACAGTCTTAATAATACGAAAACGACTCAAAATTTGCCGTCGTTTGCTATACTGTTCAAACCTGTCAAGTGTCAACCACCGAAAAACATTTTCCTAACTTTTTAAAAATTAATAAAAAAAATTTGACCGGATTATATTCCGTACTACTATTCCTTTACTGCATTAAATTAAATATTTAGAGTAGCTAAATGCTAACCATAATTTGACAGAAAAGTTGGATAAATTCCTTGAATTGTCATAAATTTCCTTGAATTATCCTAAATTCATTTCAGTCATCCTTTTAACGAATGGTTTTATTCGTTGGCTTATCTAATTATTATGTTGAATTAGACCACAAACCCATCGAAAGCAACACTTAAACTCGATTGACCATAAATTTATAGGAAAATTAATGAAAAAAAACTTGAAAACTTTGAGTTTTAACGATAAAAACAAAATAAAGGGTAAAGTGAATAGTACCAATATTAACTTGCAGTCAATACATCACTAATAAATTTGACTTTAAATATGCAATTACCGTGATGTAAAAGAACTGGTCAAATTATCTCACAGGCCATTTGACGCATTTACTATTTTACTTTGGACTTTTTGTTCAAAATAATTATGAGATTATCATAACTTCTCATTTTGATATCTGACAATGAAGATCAATATACGCGGTTCCTAAAGTTTGTCCATTATAAATCATTTTGCTCATTCTGTAAAAAAAGTGTCAATACCTCATTAAATTGTCACGTAAACGACCACATGACCACATTTTTTAGGTGATTTTTGTCAAACAAACTCCTCCACTTAACAAGAATATTGACAAATTTTCCTGAAAATACCACAATGATTTACAATAGACAAATTCATGAATAACTTATATCGATTTTCGTGGGAAAATACCAAAATAAAAAGTTACATCGATCTCAATAACATATTTGAAAAAAAAGAAGCTTTTACTTTGTAGAGAATATATGTTTCCTAGGGTGCAAGAAATGAATCAAATGACAGTGAGAATGGTGGTTCGAATTATCGTGGGAAGCACATGGAATTATGCAGTTGCTTACACGGTTTTGTTCCAAGTCCTAAGTCCTAAGTCCTAACCTTTTGCCAGCTAAGCCTCCCTCCCTATTGAGTCTTGACCAAACCAAAAAAAAGAAATAAAGAAAAAGGATACATGCTCTTTTGGAACGAAGGTCGACCAGCTCCTTAGGCAACGCATATACCACTAAAAGTCAATGTGTATAAACATTTTGCTGCTACAATTGTTTGTAAGTACTGGTTTGATACTGAGATGTTTTTATAAAAAGTGGGTATTAAAAAAAGCTGAGCTCAAAAAAGTGTTTGGTAAACACTTAAAAACAGCTTATTTTCACAGTTTTGGGTAAAAAAAAAAAAGCTGAAAACGTGAAGCAGTAAAAATAAGCTTATTCTCACAGCATAGTAGAATCAGTTTTTTTTTTTTCAAAGCACAGCAATACCAAACCAGTCCTAAGTATCACGAGTTAAGAAACAGATTTGAGGTTTATGTTATTAGCCCTCTTGACATGCGCTTATGCTACGGTTAGTAGGTTTTTATCAGAATAATTAAGGAGGGCTAGAAAATTGAGCTATGCTTATACGAGTATGTCCCGTATAGGCAGAGTGAAGGGAGCGGAAATAACTAGTTGATGATTGAATTTTTTTTGGTTTGTTGCGTATGATTCTCTTTGCATTATTTCATATTTGCGTTTAGATTCGTTACAAATGTGATATTGAAATTGTTCGATAGAAAAAATGGATTTATTTTCAACGTTATGCTTGTTCATTATGTCTATGTCGATTATAATTTGATGAAATCAATGACGGATGCATGAATTTATTTTTTCAGATTTCGCACCCTGTTTCTATTTTATAAATTAGAACATTTAATACTGGACCTTCCAAAATTATGAATCCACCAATGAAGAGAAAGCAACTAAACCGTAAATAAAACTTGCTTTGTTAAAAGCCAAATAACAATCATAGAATAATCATACATCAATCGGGGATGAGCCAATAGATCCTCGAGCAAAGGAATAAATTGGTCAGTGACAAGTGGACGCCATTTATGGTTGTCAAATTTTCCAAAATAAAGTTTACGGTTGTCACTTGTCACCATAGAAGAATAAGAATAAGAAAAAACAAAGATTGTGACGAATGCCACATTATTTGGTACTTATTCCAAATAGAACTAAAAATTGCTTTTAAAATCTAAAATCAATTTCATCAAAATTGGTTTCAGTTATTTTAAAAGTAATTTCAAACGAGCTTTTATTTGGACATGTGATTCTAAATTCAGTGATCTAAATCACTAGATACTATGATTTATTTAGATGGTTATCGTCCATCTCAAAATGAGATTCTCTATGAACTCTTCGCCACTTTATATATTTGGCACAATATTTTATAATGTTAGTATGAAAATTGTGTCACAAACATAGGGTGGCAAAGAATGAAATACATATGTGGTTAGTTTCAATTGAGTAAAATATTTTTTTTAGGTAATGATTTTCATACTTTAGTTTGTTCATGGGCAAAATCAAATAGAAAAAAAGGATGTGATATCCACACACTCTTTTTTACTTCTCTCACACCCTTTTAATTTTCAGCCGTTGAATCGGATGAATTGAAGAAGATCAAAGGACAAAAATTAACAAGGGGTGTGGGAAAAGTAAAAAGGGATGTGTGGATAGCACACCCCTAGAAAAAATTCAAGTGGTTGAAACAAATGGTAAAAAGTAAGGAAAACTAATGAAAATAACTTAAAAACTTTAAGTTTTAACGATAAGGACAAAATAAAAGGTAAAATAAATAGTACCAAATTTGACTTTTTAATGTAAAAATATGGTTTTTCATTAAAGTGAACAGTACTACGGGTTTTTCGTTAAAACTCCCAAAAAAAATATCGCTAACGTTTCTCTTTTTGATTAATATAAAATCAACATTTTCTACTTTCGATCAGCCGTTCTCATTCATGAAATTAAACTCAAAATCTTGTATTAACAAAAAAGGAAACTGAGTGCTACCAAAGGAGTCGCCTAACTTATACGTATATCCGACATAGTCAATCATCGTCTCACTTTTCATGTGGAGATGGAGAGCAGTAAACAAGTAACAACAAAAAGATGAATGAAATATGTAGTTTCTGAGCAACCTTCATGCATGCCTGTCTTCTACCTCACGCCATATAATTACAAATTACAATACAATATTCATATCCACTTCCCCCTAAAGCGTCCACCTCAAATCTCAATTATTTCGGTCTTCTTCCTGCCAAAAATCCCTTAACTAATCAACGTCGACAGCTTTAACTAATCATACTTCTTAATCCTCCACCACCACCACCACCACCACCACCACCCTCTCTCTCTCTCTCTCTCTCTCTCTCTCTCTCTCTCAAACCCCCGAAAGTTCACAAACTCCATAAAACACACTTGTCGGGAGTAGCAGATCTGCAAAACCTAGTAATTATTCGCCAACTTTTTTGGGCTTTTTTCTCAGTTTCCACTTTTGGCAACTATGGAGTTGCCAGAGCAGCGCCGCAAGCGGAAGCGCATGGTGCGGTCCTACTTACAGGCGAAGCAGTACTTGTCTCTGAGGCGACCCATCTTTCTCTGCTTCTCGTTCTTTATCTTCTTTCTGTGCGTATTATCCGACCGCTTCCGCCCGGCGTCGTTTCGGCCAGTACTCAACACCTCCTCCACCACCCTCTCCCTCCTCTCCTCCACCGCCAGCAACTCGATACTCCAGTCCTTCGCCGCCCACGGCAAAGAATCGCAGCCGTCGTTTCGAGTCCAAGATCGAATCTTGTTTCCCGATCACGTGCTTCTCATTGCGCCCAATCGGTTCCGCCAAGACGACCAGTTGGAGTGCGTTTACCACAAGCAGTTCAACGGTTCGGGTGACGACATTCTTGAAGGTAAAGAAAAGAATAAGCACCTGGATTTTGCTGTTCGACCGGTTTTATCCACCGACGACTACGATGAGTTCCGGTCCATTGTCCGGTGTCCGCTGCCGCCGCTCAGTTTCTCCACAGCCATTGATTTGCGACGACACGGCAGTTACGACTCGACGGCTGGGACTAACGGCACGGCTTCTCCATGGGACAAGGTGGTTTACGAGGCGGTTATTGACGGAGACACGGCGGTTGTGTTCGTTAAGGGGCTGAAACTCCGACCTCACAAGATAACGGATCCGACCTGGCTAAGATGTTATTTCGAGTTGGGGATTTTGGACAGAGACGAAAACCACGGCGTCTCTGTGCTCTCCACCGAAGCCGTCACCGCCGCTCAAGAAGTCGTCCGGTGCCTCCTCCCCCGGACTATCCGTAACAACCCCCACGGAATCCGAGTCACAGTCGGGTACAACACCAGCCACCCCAGAGCTCCAGTCCACGTCACTCTGCCTTCCGTGGCCACAATTCACAGTTCCAAATCCAATCCAGTCCAATCCAATCCGAAGAAGCACGAGCTTTGTGTTTGCACAATGCTGTGGAACCAAGCACCGGCGATTAGGGAGTGGATTATGTATCACTCGTGGCTCGGCGTCGAGCGGTGGTTCATCTACGACAACAACAGCGACGACGGAATTGAAGATGTCGTTCGGGAGCTCGATTGGCAGAACTACAATGTCAGCAGACAGAGCTGGCCGTGGATCAAAACCCAAGAAGCAGGCTTTTCCCACTGCGCCTTGAAAGCAAAAGACGAGTGCAATTGGGTCGGATTCTTTGACGTGGACGAGTTCTTCTACTTCCCGCGCGCGTTCCGCCGCCACGGAGGAGACTTCAGTGTTCCAGGGGAGAACTCTCTGCGAAAACTGGTTTCGAATTTTTCAAATTCAGCCACCGTTGCTGAAATTAGAACCGATTGCCGCAGCTTCGGGCCATCAGGGCTGAGCTCGCACCCGTCGCAGGGAGTCACGGTGGGGTACACTTGCCGGCTGCAGAGTCCCGAGCGACACAAGTCGATCGTGCGGACGGAGCTGCTCGACGTAACTCTGCTCAATGTGGTGCACCATTTCAGGCTGAGAGAGGGATACAGGCACGTCAATGTGCCGGAGGGAATCGCGGTGATCAACCACTATAAGTACCAGGTGTGGGAGACTTTCAGGGCCAAGTTTTTCAGGAGGGTGGCGACCTACGTGGTTGACTGGCAGGAGGATCAGAATAAGGGGTCGAAAGATAGGGCGCCGGGGCTGGGGACGGAGGCGGTTGAGCCGTCCAATTGGCGGCTGAGGTTCTGTGAGGTTTGGGACACCGGGCTGAAGGACTTTGTTCTGGGGTACTTCGTTGATCCTGTAACTAGGTTGCTGCCATGGGAGAAGAAGTCTCGCACTTATGCACAGTAAATCACACACAGCAGCCATTTTTTCATTTTTTTTAATCTAATTATTCTTTTTTTTTGTTTACACATGTTCTACACAGAATCGAATTAATTACAAGAGTCTTACCGTGTAAATTTTGTGACAATATCAAATGAATTTTTTCTTGGCTTGCATACAAATTCATTTTTCTCAGTCAAATAAAATGGAGTATGGATATTTTCCTCTCTTTTTTTGTCATTTTATTATGTGTTTTCATGTGATTTAAATTATTTAAAGGAAAAGAAATTGGAGGTAACATTAAATTCGTAGAGTGTAAAACAAATTGAATAGGCGGGAAAGATACTACGATTCAACCAATTGATTTTATTAAGAGAAATCTTATTTGAACTCAATTATTGTCTTTATACACTTAATTAATAAAATCTCTCTACTAAACAGTGTGACCGGCATACTGAGTGGTACACCACTTGTCACTATACAAATGATGAGATATGTGTGTTAAAAAGTTAATAACTTAAAAAATAAAATTTCTCATCACTTACATAAAAACACAGGATGTACCATCCGTGTTCCCGTCACAATAAAAAATTTCTCCTACTAAACTACTAAATTTGCCTTTGACGCGGGTAGTTTTATTCTGTTAATTTGGATTTTTTTTGAAATTAAATTGTTTTATTTTAAAATCCTAATTAGAGAGGAGTATTTTTAAAATTATAAATGATTCACCATTTATGACTACTAGCTTTAGATAAAAGAGTAAATTGTAGCTATGGTTCCTTAACTTTAACTCAATTGGAACAATGATCCTTCAACTAAAAATCAACTACCATTTCCCTCAACTCATCAAAACGCGCAGCTATGGTCCTTTAACTAAAAATTCATTACCATTGATCCCTCAACTTTAATTCAACTGGAGAAGTGGTCCCTTAACTTTAACCCAATTATAGCAATGGTCCTTCCAATATAACTCGTTTTGACAAAAATTTTGACATAGTTGACGAAAATAACCATAATCACACAATTTGATGAGTTGAGGGATCCTAATTATATAAATGGTTATTCCAACATAACTTATTTTGACAAAATTTTGACAAAATTGATGAAAATGACTATTGCCACACATTTTGATAAGTTGAGGGACCAATGGTAATGGATTTTTAGTTGAGGGACCATTGCTCCAATTTGATTAAAGTTGAGGGACCATTACTACAATTTACTCTATATAAAAACACTAATACTAGAACCCAAAATCCACTGACCAGCAACAACACATATTCTTGTATTACTTTTGGATTTGAATTAGTATTTTTGCTTTTATTGTCAAACAAGTGGGATTTAACATCAAAATCTGGAAGCTTGGGATGAAATTTCGAACAATGATGCATGAAAATGGAAACCACAGTTCAAACAGACTGGGAAGATAAACATACCGATGAGGAGGGGAGTTGACGAAAAAGTATATAGCAGTGCCTTTATCGACCGTGGAGAGAAGAGGGGAATCATGGTCGTTGATGACGTCGACGGAAAGTGTCATCGGTACTTGGGTTGACTTCAGCTTCTTCACGCTTTCGTATAGAATTTCCCAGCAAGCAGCTCCGAAGAATCTGTTCTAAATGCACTGTCAATGATAACTGACTGATAATACAAGAAAGAAAGAGACTCTGCATACATTATATATTTCAGGACAGAATTGGAATGCACGGGAATATGATCTCGATAACCGTTATCCTTCATCCTCTGCTATGATAAAGCTGTTGCTTGAGGAACCTAAGAATGAAAATGCAAGCAGCATACAAATATATGAACTACAGCAATGTAGAAAACCAACACAACACCAGGATTACCATTTGAATATCAGATTCACAACAACTAATGTATAAAAACATGCAATCTGATATAACAACTCACCTGGACGTATCACCATTGAAGAATCAACACAAGTAGTCTTCTGCTTCCAACACTCAACAATGCTCCTCTCTAAGTGAATAGGGTTTTAGATGTCGAAAGAGCGTACATGTGGAAGCAGGGACTTGTTCTATTTATACAACCACACATATAGCTAGAGATTCACTCGGTCCAGCCTATTATCAGAAAGAGCGATTATCTCTATCTCTTTAACAAGTTTAAATAGGTCAGCTGCAATATAAAGAGAGATACATCGCGCGGTTGGGCATGACTAGTTTGTGCTGAAATTTGACAGATTTACCTCTCACAAACCTTTTTCTTTTGTGAGAAAAGAAAGCCTGTGATACACAACAACTAACCAGCCATACTCAGATTAGCAAAGTACCGATCTTTTAATCCGCCAATCGCTACAAATAACCTACATTTCCCCCCTCTCTTACTTAACATCAAGGTTTTCATTTCAGCTCTATCAAACAGAATTCCACACTACGACTTGAAAACACATGAACTGCGGACGATGACGAAAAGGGTAAACATTCTCTAGCAACAGATATTTGACCAACATTGCTATGTAACACGTCTTACCACAATAACTCAGATAGTAGAGTCTTAGGGAGATTCCAACACATCTGCTCGCATTCGACACCTTCCCGATTCACCTGAAAGTAAACCCTAAAAATATTAGCCCTAATTCATTTCCAAATATGGGATCGATCAGCTCAACTTCTCACCTTAGATATAGATTTTAGCTAATATGTTGGTCACGGCCAATCCCAACGTCAATAAATCAGCTTAGACTGTGCACTACAAATTAAACATAATTAATTAACCACTAATTAAGCTCATTATTCAAAATGCCTAAATAATAACTGAGAAATGAAGCTTCAAAATCCTGAGAATTGCATTGAAGTGGCAGTGGTTGTAATTAAGCAGAGAGCGATATGCTTACCTGCTGGCGTCGGCGACGAGAGCGATGTCCGAAACGGTGCGGTTAAAGAGGACGACCAGGAGGAAGGCGCCCCCTGCGTATATCGGCAAGCTCCGAGCAGCGGCGTCGTTGTTGGAGACCCAATTTCTCTTGGGCTTTGGGCCTCTGTAACGCGTGTCTGAGCCCTAATGGTGCGCGGGAAAGCAGGGACGAGACGACGTCGGATAGGGCATTTTGGAGTCCGTGGAATTGGACTGCGGAGCAAGGTTCCCGCTTCTGTGGGATAGGTGACGTGGCTTGGTATTTGGTATTTTTGCCCTTGATTGGAAACGGCCTGTCGTTTAGCTGAGTTCAGTTCCACGCTCTCTCGGTCCGGAAAAGGATCCTCGCCGGATCTTTTTTCTAAGGATCCTAGGAATTTTGTGAATATGATCATTTATTATACATCATGTGATCAGAAATCATTTCAAAATTTAAAATTTAAAATAAAATATAAATAGTACCTAACGAAAACTAACCGCACGATATACGATGAACGGTCACGATCACGAGATCCTTAAGATCTTCAAGAAAAGGATCGGGCGAGGATCCTTTTCCCCCTCAAGATTTAGATCATCTCCGAATCCCCTCACTGGAGATCCTGGGGATCAATGCGCCACAACCGTTCATCAAAGATCGTGCTGCTACAATTAAATCCTTTTTATATTTTTTTAAAGTAAAATAACCTTGTTTTGCAAGAAAAATGTAAAATAAAATAAAATTGTGACCACACGATCTTTGATGAACGGTTATGGTGCATTGATTCCCGGAATCTCCAACGAGGGGATCTAAATCCTCCCCCTCAGTCCCTTGTGGTTTGCACATCGATGAGATTTATGACTTTTGCTGACTAGGACTTAGAATCTAACAATTAACAACTTTCACTTAACAACTTTTTTTGGACTTGGACTATAACTAAACCACACTAACTTTTTTGGGCTCGGACTGGGCCCATAGTTGACCCCATTTCCTTGTCAAAGGATTGAATTGGAAATGAAAACCCTCTAAATTCAAGTCATACTTCTTGTTTGGATCGAAGAATACCATTTTAAAGAAGATTAGAATGAATAAGTTTTCTTCTTGAATAATCATTCTCCTGCCTCTCGGTCACAATATTTTCATATCTTCTTTCAACATATCTTGAGTCTCTTATCCATTCCAAAATCCAAACTTGTATATCACTTAACAAACGAGGCCATTAGTTGTAGCCATTTTACCGGACTAAGCGAGATATTACCTCTTGGGAAAAAGTTACAATATATTTCATATTTCATAATTATTTTTAGTTTTCCATTTTCATGTTTGTGATATAGGAAAGTTGGAGATAATAAAAGATGAAGAAGGGCAGTAGGAAGGAGAGGAAGAAAAAAAAAATTAATAATTACAAAACGCTGAAATAAAACCAACTTTTTAATAGTGTTTTTTTCTCCTTCTAGGTTTTTAGAGTTCGTTTTGTAATGCATTTCTTCTACATCTCTACTTACTACACTCTAAATATCATCACTCTTCAAATAAACGCATGGTTTGTTATCTTGCAGCATTGGGTGTAGTGTAGCACATGCATACTGATGGAGGTACATCCCCGTATTAACATATCCTCGCACAGCTGTTACAATCAGAGCCATAGACTTCCCCCTGCAATATGATCAACACGTTTATGGTCAAATTTTAATATCTACTAGGTCGGCACTCTTGAAGACAAAAAGGTTGTTCCTGTTGATAAATTACTCATTTTATACATTACGTTATTTCCATAAATCCGACATGATAGCTAAAGAAAAATAGTATGAAACTACGAATATTATTTCACTAATTAAAATGAAAGAAATACTATATTTTATAGATGATTACATAATTCATAGAACTACATTGTCACTGATTTATTAAAACTAATTATATAAAGAGAAAACTAAAGCGAACCTAATATTAGGGGCAAAAAACGTTTAATCCTTGGCTATACTAAATAACTAATACCTTCCGACAGTTGCAGGCTGTGCTCGACATCAAGTATCAAACCATGCCCGTCCGTACACTAGTATTGCTCTTGTTTTTTTTTTCTTTTTTTCTGATAATTAAGCTATAGCTGCACAACTGTTTATTGAAATGAACGGCAACAACGAATGCAATGATAATGCATGTAATTAATTAACAGTTAATTAAGGAAATTAAACTCTAAATAAGCTTGGTAGTTTTGTATGATTAGGGTTTCCTTATCGTTAAGATACTAGGGTAGACAAGTCAACATCAAAGTATTAAATTTGTGTGCCACTGCCCCGTTGCCATTGGATTTGTAGAGCTTTCTGTAATTTGTTATGGATATTTGCGATACTAATTCACCTTTCATTGATCATGCTCATGTATTCAAAATTTTAAATATCTATTCTAATGGAAATATCTATATTGATTGTCCAGTTCACCGATACGTGGAGCAATATTTTGTTATCGAAGGATGTTTTCAGAAGATATTGTGTCAATGTAAATTAGATACGTGATGAGAAAATTAAGTGATATAAATTCTCACACGTGTAAAGATGATCGACAAAAAATCATCACACGCTCATAAATAACTAATTGTAACATATCTTTTAATTTAGAGAGTTTTAATAAAACACTTCTGGTACTGTTCACTTTTAACGAAAAACCATATTTATATATTTCCCTAGTATTATTTACTATACATTTAAAAATGATTTTTTATTAAAAAATAAATTTTTTTGAATTTTTCGTTAATTTTTCTTTTAATTTATTCTTTAACTACCAATCAGAAATCCTCACGCATACAAAACTGAACGACGGAAATTTTCACACGTTCATAAGCGATCGAGAAGAGGATATGGTCTAGTTTAATTAGCATTCACTTTCAATTAAATTACCTGGGAAAACAAGTTAAAAAGAAATAAAAAAAGATGTGTTGACCGATGATCCAAATCCAACGTTAGGTTGGAGACATCGATCACTGCGGTTGATCCAGGGTGGCTCTAGAAAACAATTTATCCGATGCCATTGTTACCCAATCTCAAGACATGTCGTCCTATCGAAAGATGATACCAATCAATCGATTGAATGTCCAATCCAAGTCAGAAAACTTATCTCAACGTGGATATGAGATGACCTTGTCTTTGTTTGATAATGACCATTGCTTGCCCTACGGGCTACACCAGTACAATTATGTGTCTCGCTTGTTTAGTTATTTCATCAGTATCCAATTTTAGTCTCACACTTGGTACCATAATTCAAATGGCTTCTTCTGCATTCGATCTCACAGTTGAAATTAAGAAGTGTATATGAAAAATAAAAAATAGGTATGCTGATAGCTAGTTGATTTTGATTTAGGAGAGTTTAAATCTTTTACACTTATTTTGTGTATGACCACTTTTATTATTGATGAATATGTGTTAAGTTTATAACAACAGAATGGAAAAAATTAATTTTATAAACATGTGTTAATCAATATAAAAGACATGGAGTTGTCACACACAAAATTAGAGGCTTTCGTATGTTTCTAAATGTTGGAATATCCAATACCACCGCTCAATGCTACCTATTTTAATTCTATCATGTGATATGCGTGAGAACACGGTCTATCATCGTGTGAACACAATTATCTTATGTCTGCATACTGGAGTCAACAGATTGGACAGTAGGAGATTATAATTCTTTATCTTCTTTCTTTTGCTTTTCCAATTAATTTGGTTTCAATATTTTAATAGCTTTCTTCTAATTAAAATTGTTGAATGTCATCTTCAACCGAGGATTGTCCAGATGACTCGTTTTAGCATTATGGCTCTCTAATATATTAATATTTTAATAAACAGTACATAGCTATATTTACCTCCATCTCCAACCGATGGTCATATGGCTCGTTTTAGCCCTGTCACAAAAAACCGTCTCCAACCGAGGGTCATATGGCCAAACATAATTTATTATTTAAATTTAAAAACTACAACTTATATTTAAAAACGATAAATTAAAATGGTGTAGGAATGCTGAAAATTTTGTGAGAAATGGTGAATGAATGGTTTAGGTATTTATAGGAAAAAAAAATTAGAATTTTTAAGAATTCAAATAAAAAAGGCCCAAAAAACAAAAACCAAAACAAATTGAATCCAATGGTAACTAGTCAACTAGCCGTTGGATTCAAATTTATGTTTAAGCATTCATGTCGGATACAGCTGACAGGAATAAATTTATATTAAATATATTCATGTCAATTATTGTCACATCCCGGGCCCAGGTCCACCACATCCCGAGCCCGTTCCACCACCGTAACACGATATTGTCCGCTTTGGGCTTACCATTCCCTCACGATTTTGTTTATGAGAACTCATGAGCAACTTCCTAGTGGGTCACTTGTCCTGGGAGTGCTCTAGCCCATTTATCACTTAACTTTGGAGTTTCTACAGAACCCGAAGCCAGTGAGCTCCCAAAAGGCCTCGTGCTAGGTATGGATGAGAATATACATTTAAGAATCACTTCCCTGGGCAATGTGGGATGTTACAATCCACCCCCCTATGGGCCCAACGTCCTCGTCGGCACACTTCCGGTCAGGGATTGGCTCTGATACCATTTGTCTCATCCCGGGCCCGGGTCCACCACATCACGGGCCCGTTCCATCACCGTAGCATGATATTGTCCGCTTTGGGCTTATCATTCCCTCACGGTTTTGTTTCTGGGAACTCACGAGCAAATTCCTAGTGGGTCATCCATCCTGGGAGTGCTCTGGCCCCCCTCTCGCTTAACTTCGGAGTTCCTACGAAACCCAAAGCCAATGAGCTCCAAAAAGGCCTCGTGCTAGGTAGGGATGAGAATATACATTTAAGGATCACTCTCCTAGGCGATGTGGGATGTTACAGTTATAACTTATATCTGACAAGATTGCTGGAATTTTTAGCCAGTCCTTTGGCCCTTTCAGATTCTGTGGGGCTCACGAGCTCTCTGGCTTAGCCCTCGGTTGGAGACGGTTTTCAGGCTATTTTGACCCTCTGACCCTGTAGACCATTCGGTTGGAGATGGTCTTAAATGGTTGTGCAATACGTCAGAAAAGCTTGATTATATATATTATATAGCGGTTAAGTTCGTTTTTCTATTCATATTATAAGTTATTTAAAAGTAAATTTTAACGCAACTATTTTATACAAATATAATATGCATGTTTTTAATGTTTTTAGTGACGACCTAGGGTTCAATTGATCAACCCAGTCTGGTTATTAGTTTGGAGAAACCGAATAACTAAAGACAAAGCTAAGCACAAAAATCGCAATATGTAATTAACAGTTGACGGAACTGGGTGTCGAAGAATAAGAAAGTTACACTTGTAGCCGCCGAAGAATAAGAAAGTTACTACGCTTAACAACGCACACATGCATGTGACTACAGACAAATTGCCGAAGAAAACAAGATGCAGACAGAACAGAGAACACACCTAATAAGAAAAGTAAACGTAGATAAAAAGATGAAACGAATCAAATGCTTTGAAAGCAGCGTAACAAATTAGGAACACGTGCTTCCAAAGAGACAGCGCATCCATAAAATGACATGGCCTATGGCCTTTCTGCTTTGAACAAAGCCCATTCACCGCACACTCACAATCTCCCATGATTTGGAGAAATTTCGTGTTTGACGTATTGACAAGTGATATTATTAATCCCCTTGACTGAAATAATTGATATGTAATTGAGTTAAGTTATGATATTAATGAACATATTGATTTATAGAAATTTAGTAATATAACTTGAAATTGTTACAATATAGACAGACTGAAAAACTTGAGAAAATTGAAGAAATGGTTTCTTAATTTTAATCCAATTGAACCAATGATCCCTTAATTAAAAATTCATGATAATTGTTCTCTTAAGTCATCAAAACGTGTAGCTATGATCCTTTTCGTCAACTTCGTCAAAATGAGTCATGTTTGAATGATCATTTATACGATTGGGTTAACGTTGATGAACCATTACTTCAATTAAGTTAAAGTTGAGAGATCCTTTCCTACTTAATTCAACCTCACGTGCGTAGCATATGACTTATTTTTACGAAAGTTCTAACATAGTTGACGAAAAAATATCATAACTGCATGTTTTGATGAGTTAAGAGATCAATGGTCGTGAATTTTTAGTTGAGGGACCAATGGCCAGAAATTTTTAGTTGAGGAATTATTATTTCATTGAATTAAAGTTGAGGAACTACTGCTACAATTTTCTTGAAAAACTTTTCCATGTTGTACATGCTATTACTTACGTGGTCTCACATGGTTGGGTATGAGAGCTTACGGTGGACAAATCTTTTGTATACTTTGCGGGTCTCACTCACCAATAGAAAATCAGGAGAAAACGAAAATAAAAAGAGGGAGAAAGTGATGGTAAAAAAATAAAAAATAAAAAATAAAAAAAGGAAAGCAAAAGGGCATCCGTCCACCACCACCAAGGGGGTGGAGAGCCACATACAAAGGTTGAGGTTAAAGATAGAAGTTTTGTAGTGAAAGGTGATGGATGGGGTCCAGGCCTTACTTATCATCCACAACCACATCCCATCCCACCACCAATATCCACCCCCATGGCTGATATCCAATGGACGATCTGAATAACGTGAAGGCATTGAGACAACGATGTCTTTCTCAAAGACTCATCGAATATGCCCAGTCGACGGTGCAGAAATCACTTTGGCCCTCCACCATCGCTTTTTTCCATATATTAGTTTTTTTAGAGAACTGCTATTAACACTTTAAAAATCTCATTCTACACTTCTCACAAGTGTATTTTTATTTCTAATTATAGAAAGTTTGAAGTCCTAAATGAGATTTTTGAAATGCTAATAATAATTTTTCTTTTAAATGTTGAATTATTTTAAGCAAATAATTTTCTACAGTGGTCTTAATTAACAATAATACTTGTTGTAGCTAGGATAATATATAAAAACTATAGCTCACAGATTAATTAACCTGTCAACTAAAAAATATATATTAAGAATACACAGGATTTCATTTAAGAACACATAGGATTTCATATTTACACTTAGAGAATGGGATGATATTTTAAGTGGATACAACTTATGAAAATTTTTATATAACTGATATAATTTTTCTTATAAAAAAATATAATTTATTTCTGTTCTAAAAAAGAAACATAAATCCTATACAGTGCAACATATTATATGACAACAAACTATATATCAACATAGTAATAATTAAAATTATTAGTTTTGTGATTTTTCAATTCAATTTTAAAAATTAAAATAAGTTTCAAGTTGGAACCACTGTTCTTGTTATAAAAAATTAACAATATAAAAAGTGGAGAATTAACTTACTTATTAATTAGCTACTAATCATTAGTGTCCAATCTCAAAAGGCAATATGCACGAAACGAAATAAATAATTTGGCAAAAACCCTACCACCAACCAATCCAAACAAGTAAAGACATCCGCTACATAACGAACGGTGTAGATACATTTAAATTTTAATCCAACGGATGGTACACATAAATCTCATCCAGGTTATTAGCCTACTGTGGACATTACTATGGCACAGAGGCTTGGTTGTATCGACGACAAGTATCCCCATACTGAACGGCCCTGATTCGAATTTTAACAATCCGTGGAACCCTAAACATGAACCGTCCGATTTTAATTCCACGGTCCATGTTCGTACACAGAAACCCTAAAATATACGCAAAACGCAGGGTTATTAATTACATCCGCAACTATATATGAGCCACAGCAGCCCTCATTTTTCTCTTTCATTAGACAAACCAATTCCTGTCTTTTCCCAAGACTATCACCTTTTTCTTCCTTTCTTTCCTTGCATGCCTTGTTGAAATACCACCATCACCTACACCCACAACAACGTGTGAGTCGCCGGAGAAGATCATGTCTCGCACGTGCTCTCAGTGTGGGAACAACGGCCACAACTCCCGCACTTGCACGGATGCCAGCGGCGGAGTCGGTGGTGGCGCGACCGCCTCTGCCGAGAATGGTATCATGCTTTTTGGCGTTAGAGTCACGGAGGCAAACGCGTTCAGAAAGAGCGCCAGCATGAACAACTTGTCCCAGTATGAGCAGCATCTGCAGGCCGACTCAAACGCCGACGCCGGTTATGCTTCTGACGACGTCGTCCACGCCTCTGGACACCGCCGCGAGCGCAAGAGAGGTATGTAGTACGTACTCGTGGACCTTTTTTTATTTTTTTTATTTCTTTATTAGAACGAGAAATCAAACTTAGAAATCTCATGCGCAAGCGTCTTGCTGATCTAATCTGGAGTTTAATTATATTAATTTGTTCATTTATTTGGATTAATTATTTTTCACTTGACTAATTGTTGGATTGGTTGGTTTTTGATATGGGAAGGTGTTGCGTGGACGGAGGAGGAGCACAAGCTGTTCTTGGTGGGCTTACAGAAAGTAGGGAAAGGAGATTGGAGGGGGATTTCTAGGAACTTCGTGAAGACTCGTACGCCGACTCAGGTGGCGAGTCATGCTCAGAAGTACTTTCTCCGGCGCAACAACCATAACCGTCGACGCCGCAGATCTAGTCTTTTCGACATCACCACCGATACCCCTGTATGTGCTATCGATATTTTAATCATAGTTAATTATATATTAATTTCCTTAGTTTTTTTCTTTAATCCGAATCGATAACGATATTTCATTAAAAGTTGAATAAAGTTAAGGGAAGGGTGCCAGGGTGCATTTTTTCGTGGACCAAATCTTGATCTGGAGAGAGAAAAGCACAACAAACAAACATAATAAATCCCTACATAGTCCCCACTGGTAACACAAAACATAAGCACCAGCGGTGCAAATCTATCATAATTAATTGCCTTAATTTTAGTTCATGCCTATTGTTATTTCCATGAGTTTGATTTGTCTTTTGGCGCATATTTACTCACCGTCCTCAAGCGGTGGCAATCTTCACCATTCTACTTATCATTTAAAATTTAAAATTTATAGATTACACAAATCACTAAATTTAAGGTTCAGATTTATTGTTTGACATTATAACTAAAATCAACTTGACATTGTAGCAACTTTTCTACGTTTAAATATGTCATTGTTAATCATGAGTTATGAGCAAACGATTTTACACGGCATTTTCTTGCGCCCAAGTCCGATTACTTTCTTTTTAGTAGATTAGTATAATCTATAATATCGTCTTGTTAAAAAAGCCATGGATTATATTAATTGTGTACTTTAAATATGTGCAGTTGAATTCATTGATGGAAGAAGATCTAGGCGAATCCTCACCAACAGTTGTACCAGTATTGCCATTCCCACCACAGCCAGAGTCTAATTTGGGTTGCAATTTTCTTGGAGGGTTTCCAGTTTCGACTTTCCCGGTTGCTTTTTCTCCGGCAGCCCTGCCGGGTGAAGGCTCACCGACAGAAAGTAAGCTGACATCACTAGGATTAAACATGAAGTCATTAGAAGACATGCAGCAGCAGAGCCAGACAAAAGTCGCACAAACAACTACTGAGCTCATCCGTCCGATCCCACTTCATCCTCCGGTCGTCCCTCCTTCTAAAATGGCCGGTCTTAACTTGAACAAGACGTACTCATCGTCACCCACCAGGGATCCACTGCCATTGTCTCTGAAGCTCTCTACGACTCCGTCCGAGGAGCAATCGCCCACGACCCCGTCGCATTCGTCTGCGTTTCAGGCCATGTCTAGCGGCTCTGATAGTGTCATTAGCGTTGCTTAATTAAATGTAATATTGAACAATTTGACGTCGATGTATGTCGTACGTGTGTGTTATAATAGGGCCGGCAATGTAGCACTAGCTAGCTAAAGCAGTATGGTGGCAAACGGAAATTAATTATTTGGTGGGCCCGAGATTAGATCGACCAGTGTGACTAATTAGGGGCAAAAGGGTGATTAGCGTTTATGTAGTTAGTTGATTAGGTGATTAATTTGCTTATTTTGTACAGGATGGTTGGGTTTAATTTATATAGATTTAGGACAAGATAGGTGATATGTCGGTTTCAGTCTTCTCGCAGTGGTGGGGATTCTTGTGATTGATTTTTATTTGGTACCTATTGGGCTGGAATGTTAATAGAGCACCAGGTGCGCACTGTTATTTGGTCCTCTGGCTGGACCCTTTGCAACTTAAAAATATAGTACCAAATTGATTGATAGAATAAAATACAGGAATCATTTTGATTTAAGCTAAAAATAAATAAACGTGTTTTTCGTCTCTTGATTTCTACCAAATAAAAAAGTGAAGAGTACACGTATTGTATCATATGGAATTTGTTTGGTTTATTTTTCTTCTTCCTTTTATTTAAAACATACGTCTTGAAATCTTTTTCATGTCCAATCATATAGAATTGAATCAATGAACTAGTGCGCATAACGAATACTCAAATCAGGTTCGAATGGTGGACGATTTCCTTGCACTTTCTTATGTGATCATAGATCATTGGTATATTAAGTATAATCTCTCAAATCAATCAATTGTATTAAAAAAAGAGTGGGGAGTACAGCTCAAAAAACAAACTACAAAACAGTAATGGTCACAACACGAGTACGAGAGACTCTAGAATCATTTATGAGAGCTGGTCTAATCCAAATATGACACTCATCAAATACAAAATTTTTAATATTCATATTAAAACTTCAATTAGCCAACTGATTGTTATAATATTCTTCTATCTGAATAGCATTATTTTTCAAGAAAAGCAGTGTTGTATATATAGTGTGCACTAGCACAAGATGCTGATTGATGTGGCAAAACACACACCGATGATATTGAAAGAAAGTTGGTTGCCACCCTATTTTACAAGACAAAATGAGTAAGGAGTTGTTCTCTATCAATCATTAATCTTTTTTTCGTCCAAATAAACAATTCCTTCACTGTATTTTTTTTTTTAGCAAATGATACTATATTAAGGGGAAGGGGTGAACTTAGCCTCACAATAGCTAGCAACAATGTGGTTCAAATTCGTCTTTGGTGAGAATCAAATCTAAGACTTCTCACTTACAAGTGAAGAGGAATATCACTAGATCGTAGTGCTAAGTGACAACAATTCCTTCACTTTGCTAGGCAATATACATTTCATCATGTGCATATTTTATATGTACGTTGGGTTGAATTTTTTTTTTTTAAAGGGACCAAGTAGCTTTCTCATGACAATTCACTTTTTAGAGGGCTGGAAAGACCCACAAAGGCATTTCATTCTCCACATGGCTAACATCGTGTGATCGCACAACGCCAAGAATTGAACCCAAGACATGCCTTGTGAAATACAAGCCTGAAATTTGTATGTTGGGTTGATAAGAAAGTTATCTTAAGAACTAATTTTTGCCACTCTAAGAAGTAACTGAATAGGTAAATTACTGGTGTGATTTAAAATATATTAGTTATAAATAGGCTTATTTTTAATCTACGCCCCTTAAAACTTTATTTTGATCTCAGTATACCTCCTGTCACTCAAAAGTATCACTTTATTTCTTGAAACTCAAAATTCGTTCCATTTTGATTTGTAGACTCTTTATTCTTTGTGAAACTTATAGGTCACATCTTAAAACATACGTGGAACCTAACACCCAATAAGACTATACCAAAAGTGCAATAAATTTGATTATAAATCTCCATTATGCGTTAACATTCAATAATCAGAGAATGTTAAGTTTAAAAGAAATTGAAGAGATGAAAAACAAAAAAAGAGATTGATTAGCCTGAAGTACCCAAATCAAACTCACATAAGAAATTAACAGATCTAAGGCAACGTGGAGTGAATTTTGAGTTTTATATAGAAACTTTCAAGTTTCAAGGGGCAAAATGAGATCAAAATCGAGTTCCAGGGAGCAAAGTGAAACGAACTTTGAGTTTCAGGGAATAAAGTAGTGACTTTTGAGTTATAAGGAGTAAAATGAAATTAAAATCCAGTTATAGGGGTAGTTAAAAATAAACCTTATAAATATTGCATGCTACTTGTTAGATACCTGCAGGATCTCTACTTACCATTTAACAGTGTTGCATATTTTTCTGAAACGCACCTTTGAAGTTTTATGAGATACATCAAAGCCGTTAAATAATTTCACAAATTAAAACAACTTATTGGAATCACACACACACACATATATATTATATATAAACATGAACAAGCTAGATGGAAATATATAACAAATTATGCAGGAGAACATTATTCTTCCAAGTACTTCTGAACTTTAATTATTCCAGGAATTATACCAACAAGCACACATATGCTTAAGAATTCAAGTGCTGCTTGGATATTTTGGGAGCTGGGGCAGGCCGTGCATGTGAATGACGTTTGGAAGATACTATTCCAGCCGTAGTAGTACTAGGAGTAGGGTTCACTGCTGGTTGATCGTTTTGGTTTTGAATCTTGCCATGCACCCTTTTAATATAAGCTTCAGCTCTCCCATCAACATCGCTGCCTGCTTCGCTCTTACTATTCTTACAAGCGTCCGATGACTGAGTACTTGTAGTTGAAGTAGCAGCAATAGTAGTACTAGTATTCTGATCTGTGCTTGGTAACTGCATCACGAAGGAGAACGGCTTTGATTCATTTTCCGGTTCCCGCAACCTTTTCTGCGGGCTTCTGGGACTTTGAGGATCTGGGACGTCTACTTTGGTAACTTTAGCAGGCGCTTCTGCGGGATTTGGCGGAGGCCTGGTCATGGTTGTTGCAAGATGGATATTGCCAAGAGAAAGAGACGAAAGTTTAATGATGTTTGCCACCAAAATCATTGACTTTTCACACAGAGATTTGTTCTTGCGACTAGTGGTACTACTACCCTTGTGTTTCATGGCTTCCCGAATTTGAGCAAACAAGCAACCAGTGAATTTAGGGTTATTAGATTGGCTGTGATCAATTTAGGGTTCTTTAGATTTAAATCCTTGCAACTCTTAAACTCTAGACAAAAACCCACATATATTATAACTTCTAAATAAAACCCAAATTTTAAATATGATGTCATGTTGGATAAAAGATGTCCATGAATTTGTGTTTATTTACAAAATCATGCCACCAAATCTCTTATACGTTTCTTTTAGACATTTAATTTGTTTAATATATTTTTAATTTTGTGTGAACTCCTCCAATCCAAAACCTAATTAGATCAAATATATACGGACATATATTCTACATTTACGTATACTAATACCACGATAAGAAGTAGGTAAATTAATTTTGTTACAAATTTAAAAAGTAGGCACATTAATTTTCATGTAATTATACAATAGGTAAATTATTTTCATAAAATTAAACAATAGATATTGTTTTCAAAAAATTAATTTTCATAGTAGGTAAACTATTTTCATGTAATTATACTGTAGGTATAAAATTAAACAATAGATATTGTTTTCATAAAATTAATTTTCATAGTAGACGATTATTTTCATAAAATTAAACAATAGATATTGTTGAAAATAAACACTAAATTAGGTTTATTCAAATTGAAATTTATTGTCAAAACTAAAAAAATTTCCAAATTAATTCCTCCATCTAGAACCATATTTCATGGCTACAAGACCTCGCCAAATTCAATGCACGTGATCAATTAAAACAAAATTACAAGAACTTTCCATACTTGCTTAGATGGGGTATATTAGGGATCCAAAAATTATAAAAACAGACACACAAACTTAATTTGGTAAGTTGCTTAGTTGGATCCTAATCATTGGGTTTTATTCGGATAAATATTATATGATGGGCTAGAGGCTAGAAAAAATGAGTTTGGAGGGGGAAAGTTAAATTTTCAGATCAATTTATGAATATATCTCATTGCATTTATAATAAGCTGTACGAAATCGGGAAAAAGATGGGAAAAATAAAAGAAACCAAAAAGGAAGGAAATTAAGTCAAGTTATTCTGTTCTGTGGGGTTCCTGCAGCTGAAACTAACTGGATGATGAGCAGATTAGTAAGGACTTCACTACTGTGCAAATACTTCAATTTTATTATTTTCTGGCTGGAAAGAAATTCTCATGTGTTTTGTGCTGTAAGGATCTAAAATTCCTTTTTTCTTTAAATTTTCTGTATAATTGTTGTCGTGTAATGAGAAGGAGTGGATGGTCAACAATATTTTCCATTTTGAATATACTTAGGCAAAAGATAGCAGAGAGAACTTGATTCTAACATTACGAGTCTCTTCGACTTGTCTTAGTCTGTTTTGAGAACGTAAAAATTCATCGACAGCTATCAATAAATTTATATAAGACAGAACGTGGTTATCAGAGAAAACTTTAGTTAAGAACAAGATGCACCTCATACATAAGTTAACTTCAACTGTTTCTGATACAACGTGTTCTAGCCAATGAGTTGTTTAATTATAATTAGGAGTAGATGAATTCATATGCGTTTGGTCTTTGCTCTTGCCAGGAACGTCAAGTAATCCAATAAAGAAGCTTTAGGGGCAAGATTCGTCTCCATCGTTTCCCCAAAAAAAAGGATTGGTCTCCAAATGATTTTATCCACATTTTCAAAGTAATTGCTTTCCCTAAATTGGTTCCTCTCTCGCCACAACCACCAATACACACATCTTTTTGTTCCCTCGAGAAAGAGAGTTTCTCACACGAACCAGCTGCTTCTTCTCGTGTTCACTTCACAATGTTCGAATCTTTAGCTTCTCCTGGGTGTGTTCACATATGAATCACATTCCATTCCCGAATCCGTAACACTATTTTTTGTTGGGCCCACTTTATAAGCATTTCAACAATTTAAATCATCTATCTTTTAGGTTTTCTTTCAAATATCATGTCTATAAAAAAAAGGAAAACTAATGAAAAGGGCTTGAAAACTTGAGTTTTAATAATAAAGACAAAATAAATAGTAAAAAGAATAGTACTATGTTTTACTTTTTAGTGTAAAAATGTGGTTTTTCGTTAAAGTGAACAGTAACGCGGACTTTTCATTAAAACTCCCTATAAAAAATCACTCAAATTTAAAACCATATTACCACTTGAATAAGGGTTTTGGATTTCTTAGTAGAACCATATTTGTCTATTTTCTTCACCACAAATGAATTTCTTAATGGTTGTGGATTTGTTTAATTTTATGCAAAGATGATCTATGAATGATGTTCTAAAAAAAGGACGATTCAGATAGTTAAAATAAATAACGGAGTGCTCCTGAAAAAAACGTGTGTCAAAAGTTGTATAAAAAAAACGTGATGTTACGTATCGGCCTCATATATATATATATGCCTTCATTGGATGATCTAAGAGTTCTCTGACGTATGCCCTCCATTCTCTTTCATGGTCATCAATTATGGCATCATTTTCTTGGATCTTCTTTTATGCTCTATACTTTTTCCTTTCTCCTTTTTTACTGAAGCTGCTGGGAGAGTCGGTGTCCCACCGTGTGTTTACGTACCCGTAATCGGAATGAGAATGTGGAATTGAATTTCAATTATGGAGTACTATGGTGTTTACTAAACATGAATGAATAAAAAAAACAGTGGGGCCCACACAAAATTTGGAATTCAAATCCTTGTATTGGTGGAATTGGATCCCCTATACAAAAACATGATTGTTGTCTGATAGTTGCCCTAAACAAGCAGTGCTACCCAAAATTTCTCGCTTCTTGCATAAAAAAATCCAAATTACATATGAAAATAATTGAATTCGAATATTTGAACTATTGAGGTTAGGCTACAAATGAAAAAGAAGAAGAAAAATTTTAGGCTAGATCAAGAGTTCGGTTCTCTTAGCATTATAAAAACATTTACCTAGCCTTGTCTTTTAAGTTGTTGCATGGATCTAAGAGAGTGAGGCTTTTTCCAGTGCACATTTAACTTACACATCTGAAGAAACGTTGTTAGGTCATTTAACTTGACAAGATCTATCGATTCTTGTTTAGATGTTTAATTAATGGACCCTAGATCCGCGAGGACCGTGCCCACCCCAGATGTTCACCAGATAAATTTTAGGCTGTTGATACGCCCAATAAACCATCATTTTCGAACAAGGCCCTAAAAACCCAAAATTAATCACCATATGAGACTCCCAGATCCACCAAATGCGGAGGCCTCACAGTAATCATATGGCCACGGAAAGCCCACCCTAAACTAAAATCACAAAAATTAAAATATGAAAAGAAAAAAAGAAAAAAAGAGTGTGAAAAGTTTCATATCACCTTAAGGGTGCGTTTGTTGCATCGGACTATCTCGGACTGGATTAGTTTCAAGGATTAAGCTGGATTGCCTTAGACTAAACTAACTTAGTAAAGCATTTGGTACAGATTCAGACTAGAAGCATGATAATTATATATATATAAAGAACCCATGATATATAACAAAATATTTTAAGTTGCTTCAACTTCAATTTCAACCAAATATTCATGTTATTTCTGTTAAACATTTCATCTTCACCATGTTCAAAGTATGTTGGTGTCACTCAAATACCGTATTTAATCCAACCTCTTTCTTCTTTTGGCAATTGCCACAAGTGCCGTCTACCATATTAAAAATTGCAAAATTCTTGACATTTCAGAACCAACAATTGATAATTTGCTTCACATTTAAACAAAAACCCATCCAGAACAAAGCAACCCATCACAATTTTTCCCCAAAAAAATAAAATTTATAAATGTGGGTTTTGTGAATAAGGAAATATACCAACGAGAACAAATAATACAAAAAGCCATTTAGCAAATCTAGCAAAAACATATACATACATATATGTGTGGGTAAACACACACACACACACACACACACACACATACCCAGAAAAACGGTGCTTTCTATAATTTCAGCTTAAATTAGAAAGAACCATTGCAAACACCATTAAACCAAACAAAACATATTCAAAAATCTGAAATTCATATTATATTACCAAAAAAATAAGAAAATATGAGGAAGATTGAGGATATATAGCATTACATCTTTCCATCTGAAAATATCAATTTTTCGCCACCAATATCATCTGAATTCAGTGAGATGACGCGGTACTACGGCGGTGGTAACCATCGTCAAGACTTGACAGAGAAAGTGGGAGATGACCTTGGGAAAAGGAGTGGAGGATTTGATGTCGAGGTCGTCGATTAGGAAGAGGCAGCCAACAAACAAAGCAAATGAAGGAATGGCTTAGCAATCCGCTGCATTTTGGAGGGCTTCACTAAGAACCTCTAACGAGGTCTCTAGTCGAGACGAATCCTGTTTAGTCCCACTAAAACTAGTCCATGTGACTACAACACGAAACTTCATTAATTTTTAGTGTAGTCCAATCCATTGAAGATTAGCGAACCCAAACAAACACACCCTAAAATATTAAGACAAAGATTCCAAACAAATGAGAATCGATAGGTTAGTTGGAGCTAACCCAAACTACTCTAAGTGGAGCTCTCAAGACTTGTTGCGTTTGTCTTTACTCCAAACTAAACCTTATTAATATATTAGTGGTAAACTAATTAGTTGGCAGGTCATCACAGACGTGTCAAATCAGGTTGTGTAACATAGAAGAATATGAACTCGTTTGGATCTACTTTTAAAATGATTGACAACGTTTTTTTTAATGTTTTTTTTAACCAATATTTGGTAAAAATGCAAGCAAATCCTGAAATGCACCTGAAGTGCTTTTGGAACCTAACTTTTTTCTCTAAAAGCGTTTTCGTTCATTTTAAATTACTTTCAAATTAGTCATATAATTGAAATATCACGAGAAAGATTTAAATGAAACAATAGTCGTAATATTATCGTTTCTTAAACTAGTTATGTAAGTTATACGAGAAATTAACACAGGACGATTTGTGATTAGTTTTGGAACACTAGCATTTTGACGCTCTATTTTATGTATTACATTAGTAATTAGATATACATGTAATAAGATGATTCATTAATAACAACACATGACGGCACGGCAATGCCTACACTAAAAGAATAACAATTTAGATGATACTAGTACATTGTTACATTAATAACAACACGTGACAGTACGACAATGCCTACACTACAAGAATAACAATTTAGATGATACTGATACATTGTTACGTAATATTCTATGTTAATAAAATAGTGTCATGTGAACAAAGATTATTATATTAGACGACACCTTTACGATGTGTCTATGTCAAAAGAGTGCTATAAAACGACACCATAACCCCATAAAATGCCCAGATATCAGGTGGCATTCAAAAAGCTCCAAAAGGCTGGTCCTTCTCAAGGCTAAAGACTGAAGACCCACTGTCAAATGGATTCCCATTCCCATCTACCCCAACCTCCACCGTCGCCATCATCGCCGCCGCCACATCCACAGCCCTAAATCCCACCGCCCACAATTCACCCGAAAATACCCAACACCAATCGCAATTTCCAACAACCATGAAGGTCATTTTGGTCATAGTCTCACTCTTGCTCTTCAACTCCCTCCTCCCCTGCTACTCCATAGAAGACGACGTCGCATGCCTCCAGGGCGTCAAGTCCTCGCTCACCGATCCAGAAGGGCGGCTGAGCCAATGGGACCTTGCCAACAGGTCGGTGGCCTCCATCTGCAAGCTGGTCGGCGTTACCTGCTGGAACGAGAAGGAGAATCGCCTCATCAGCCTCCAGCTCCCGTCAATGGAGCTCGCCGGCAAGCTCCCGGAGTCTCTCAAGTTCTGCCACAGCCTCCAGAGCTTGGATCTCTCCGGTAACTCTCTCTCCGGTTCGATTCCTCCCCAAATCTGCAACTGGCTTCCTTACCTCGTAACCCTAGATCTTTCTGGCAACTCTCTCTCCGGTTCGATCCCGCCGGAGATCGCCAACTGTAAGTTCCTCAACACTCTAATTTTGAACGACAATCGCCTCTCCGGTTCTTTGCCATACGAGCTCGGCCGGCTCGATAGGCTGAAGAAATTGTCCGTCGCTAATAACGATTTAACCGGCACGATTCCGCTGGACCTGTCGAATTTTGAGAAGGATGATTTTGATGGGAACGACGGGCTTTGTGGGAAGCCTCTGGGGTCGAAATGCGGTGGATTGAGCAGCAAAAGCCTTGGCATTATCATCGCCGCCGGTGCTATTAGTGCTGCCGGGTCTCTGATCTTGGGATTGGGCATTTGGTGGTGGTTTTTCGTCAGGGCGGGTCGGAAAAAGCGAAGCTTTGGTGACAGTTTTGGCGGTGGTGATAAGAGTGAGGGTAGCTGGGTTGGGTTATTGAGGTCTCACAAGGCTGTTCAGGTGTCTCTGTTTCAAAAACCCATTGTGAAAGTCCGGTTGGCAGATTTGTTGGCCGCCACCAACAGTTTCGACCCCCAAAACATTGTCATTTCTACGAGGACCGGTGTTTCGTACAAGGCTGTGCTACCTGATGGGTCGGCAATGGCGATTAAGCGGCTCAATGCGTGTAAGCTTGGTGAGAAACAGTTTAGGTTGGAGATGAATAGGTTGGGGCAGGTTAGGCATCCGAATTTGGTGCCTTTGCTGGGGTTTTGTGGTTTGGAGGAAGAGAAGCTTTTGGTGTATAAGCACATGTACAATGGCACATTACACTCCCAGTTACATGGAAGTGGTAATGTGAATAGCCAGTATGGTTTTTTGGATTGGCCGACTCGGCTAAGGATTGGTGTAGGTGCTGCTAGAGGACTTGCCTGGCTTCACCATGCGTGTCAGCCGCCTTATATGCATCAGAACATTAGCTCGAATGTGATTCTTCTCGACTATGATTTTGAAGCTCGCATAACGGATTTTGGGCTGGCAAGGCTGGTGGCTTCTCGTGACTCCAATGACAGTTCGTTTGTAAATGGGGATTTGGGAGAGTTTGGTTATGTGGCTCCTGAGTACGCGAGCACGATGGTGGCATCGTTGAAAGGGGATGTGTATGGTTTTGGGGTTGTTCTTTTGGAATTGGTGACTGGACAGAAGCCGCTTGAAATCAGTAATGTATTGGAAGGATTCAAGGGGAACTTGGTGGATTGGGTGAATCATTTATCAAACACTGGTCGAAGCATGGATGCCATTGACAATGTCTTATCTGGGAAAGGTCACGATGATGAAATTTTGCAGTTTATGAGGGTTGCTTGTACTTGTGTTGTTTCTAGGCCAAAGGATAGGCCTTCCATGTACCAGGTTTACGAGTCACTGAAGAGTTTTGCTGAGAAACACGGTTTCTCCGAACAGTATGATGAATTTCCGTTAGTCTATGGCAAACCTGTTCCCGAATCCTGATTTTAAAGAAATACTCGCGCAGGGAGAGTTCCAAAGCGCAAGATAATGCAACATTCTTCAGTGTCTGCTTACGAAAGGCGTGTTCTGTAATTGGTATGGTTTCCGCTAGGACATGATTTCGCTGTTGTAATGCTCATCTCGTTGAATCATTCTGTATCATAAACAAGCATTATGCATTGTAACGTTTATGTAATCCACAAATTCTCTGTTTTCGTTTCTTGAAAATGCTCCTTCAGAATCTTCGTTGTAAGTTTCCCTTGCCAGAAAATGCTTGAAATTAGCTATTAAATTTATTCACCATGTATGTCTTGTGTGTTCGTATTCACAGATGTTCAACTTTTCTTTCGGTGAATCTTCTGGTTAACCAAAATACTGCCCATTATGGTACCTCTAGGGTTTCCCATTAACTTGTTGTCTAAGTAGGTTCTCAAATCCAGCAAAGAACTCACCTTCTGGAGAGAAATTTCTCTCTCCATGGCACGGGAACATTGCCGCTGTGACGCCCACTTACAAAGATACAATGTCGTGCGTAACTTTCTCTTAATGTCGTGCGTAACTTTCTCTTCATGTAGCATTATGTTAGTGCGACGGTGACAATCTTCTTGTGTCATATAAAATCTTACCTGCAGGCCGACACTCCAAAAGAATCATCTTCCGAGAAATTACATGATGACTATTTTGGAGCGCTACTTACACCTTCGGTTGATGATCCCAACCACTAACGATTTTTCTGTCCACGCCATAAAGAAGAAAGTGAAAACTCAAAAAGTAGTTTAAGGTCATGTCAAAAACATGGTCTTCTCGTGACAGCATTAAAAGTTTAGCACTGAAATCTGAAAAGACATAAGAATCTTCTTCTAACTTCTTCTTCATCATCATCACCAACTGCTACTACTGAATCATATAAATGTAATTATTTAAGGATTCCGTAATCGTGTCCGTTCATCGTATATCGTGTGGTCAGTTTTCGTTAAGTACTATTTATATTTGAATTTTAAATTTTAAATTTTAAATAATTTCTGACCTTACGATGTACGATGAACGGACACTATTACGGGATCCTTAGGATCCCTAAGAAAAGAGGGAGAAATTCACACACCTCAAATTATTTCTCCCACACCTTTTTAATTTTTTAATATTTTTCTATCAAGTGTTTGTGATGTATAGAAAATATTAAAAATTTAAAAAGATATGAAAGAAGTAATTTGGAGTGTGTGAATATAATCCCTTAAAAAAAAATCCGACGAGAATCATTTTCCATTATTTATGATCTATCTTTTAGTGGTTTCATATACTTAAAAGCTTTTATTAAAATTGAATGTCCGTGTTGTGACATTATGGGCCTTTATTCATTTGCTACTTTGTATTTTGTACACCTCGTAAATTTTGACCCACATGGTCATGGTCCCAACCCCACTCTGTCAATTCCACCCACTATGTCATTGCCTTCAATCTATATGAGGTGTGCTTTGAACATTACCTAGTACTCAATGTTATGAGTTTTTTAGTCATTATATTTCATTTCTATAAATGTTGGATCTTCTTATTTTTAATTTCAGCTAATCATTTCTCGTACCATTTAAGCTTCGTTTTGTATTGCTTTTTTTTTTTTGGGGGTTGAAAACAGCTTTACTTTAAAGTTAAGCAATTAAAAAAAGTATTTAAAAGTAGACTGTATGTTACTTTTAAAAGCTGCTATGAGAAAAAACAGAGTTGAATATTTAATAGATATTCAATTCATGTAACTCATTAGTTTTTATAAGTTTACATTGTTTAACCTTCAATTCACTTTATCCATTGGAGAACAAAGTGACTGTGACCACCTATTATTACAAACACTAACCTTACACCACCACTGCCATTAACACCACCATCATAATCGCCACCACCGCCGTCATCACCACCATAACTACAGTCACCACCATTGACAAGAGAATCGCCTCATTTACCACCATTGTTACCTCTACACCCCACTATTGGCACCACCACCATACCCCCCACTTTTGTTGCTAGCATCACCCTTGTCGCCACCATCACCACTACTGCCCTTGCCACTACGGTCATCGCCACCACCCCACAACCATGTCCATTTTTTGTTACTATATACAATTATATTAAAATGTACCAAATTCTTTTACACTGCTTTTTATATTAAAAGCTGCTTTAATAAAAAAGGGAGTTGAATCTTTAATGGATATTTTCAATTCATGTAATACCCTCATTCGTTTTTAAGATTGTACCACCATTGTTACCTCTCCACCCCAAACACCACACCCCACTATTGAAAATAGGAATTTATATATTCGTGTCAATCATAGTTTAAGGAGAAATGCTAAGCTGACTCTCTCAAAAGTGAAACTCTTTGACACCTCATATTTTTTGCACAATGTTTGATAATGTTAGCACGTGAATTGATGTTAAACTATGAGGTTACAAAAAATTTATAAGGAGTCCCACTTTAAAAAAAGCCCTCAGCATTTCTCCTATCTAACAGTGTCAACTGTAAAATTAAAATAAAATAAAATAAAAAACCAGAAAACCTAACAGCCGTCGGCCACCCAACTTCATATCCGGCAACCTTCTTCCTCCTCGCCCAAGTTTGTGTAAACAAAACCGTAATTTGTGGGAAAAGTCCCAGTCACTCAAGATTCAACTGCGAATGGGTGGGCTGCAGTTATGAACTCATGACTCATGAGCATTACTATTAGGGCCCAAATGTAAACCATATGTCCTCGTCTCATCAAACAACGGCCCAGTTACAAAAGCCCATAAACCAGTCTGTGAAATACTGTGAAATACGGGGGCCAATTTTATAATATCAAAGAACTTCAGGGTCATCCAGGGAAATAAAAAAAATTATGAAGCTCCCGATTTTGCAGAAGAGAATAGAAGAGAAAGAAAGAGGCGAAGAGAGAGAAAGCAATTATGCCTTCAGATTCATCACTCTTTCTCCTACTGCTCTTCTCCATAGCTTTCAATCTGCTCTCTCTAGCCCACGCCACGTAAGCCCTAACCCTGGAATCTATACATATATATGTGTATATATATATGTATGCTTGCGAATATTTGATATGCGATTAAGTGGGGCAGTTGAATTTTCAACAATTGTTTTTGTTGGGTTTGGTATTTCAGGATCGGAAGCGAAGAAAGCGGAGGAGGGATTGGGCGGAGGGCGCTGCTGAGTCTGAAAGAAACTCCTCACGGAAGCAACGCCACCTACGAATGCTCTCCGGCTGGCCCTTGCGTTCCTTGCCTTTACCCCGAAAAGGTTTTTAATCTTGTGCTTTTTGATCGTTTTATATTTCGTTTTTTATGATTGCATTTCGGCCAATTGATTGTTTCTCAATCGTATTCTGATGTACCTTGTGATCCTGGTGTGTAGTAGAATATCTTGAGCATTCAACTATTGTTTGAGGTTATTTGGATATGATTTGAGTTTCTGGATTTTGTTGTGGAATGTTTGGTGTTCGGAAGTTTTCCTCGAATTAAGAACAAATTTGAAAAGAATTGTTTGGTCTAGTTTAGCTTATGCTTCAAGTTTGGATTTTTGTCGCGGGACATTCCCTGGTCGCCAATTTTTCGTGAAATTGAGAAAAGTATTGGACAAAATGGTTTGGTTTGATTTAGATCTACACTTGAGTAACAGTAGTGCAAATCAGGATTGATAATTGAACACACTGGATTGATACTGAATGGAATTTGAAGCACTTCCATTGTGGTTTATGTTGGGTTCGAACGAGCCCCGATAAGCAATATTTTTAACTCGTTCTGCTATGAATTATGGTATTTTAGGATTTCATTAGATATAACCAAATGAGGTTATATGAGATAGTGAACTGCCCTCACATATGTGGACCACATTAGCGCAATTCATTTGCTTTATTTGCCTTTCGTAGATTGTTAGAAGCAGCTGTAGCTGTAATGCAATGATTTGAAATAATGGTGGTCTGAAAATTAACCGTGTATATCATATGATTATATGAATCATTGCTGCATGTCGTTCACTTTTGAAGATTGAATTTTGTGTTGGCTTTATGTGTTCTCGCATGTTTCTGATTCCTTTGCCTTGTACGGTTGTAATTATTTGTTTCTTCTGTAGAAAGACGAGAAGTATCGCTGCAGTGAGACTGGGTATCGCATCCCCTTGAAATGTGTTGAAATGAAACATGGCTCAAAGGAAGCTAAAATGAAAGGTGCTCAAAAGAGTCGATCTGCTCTGGAGATCTCCCACAACATTGAAGAATCGGATAAAGCAGACGACCTTGGTACTTATGTAAAGCATAGAAGTTTACTTGATGATTCATCCACACAAGAGCCACAGGCTTACATTACATATAGAAGCTGTATACCAGCAGTTAATGAAGAGAAGTTGTCGGTGCTTGGTTTCGAGGTATGCTTATATCTTTTGATAATACGTTTTGGTACCCTCCTTTTTGCTTGTTTATATCCGATATGAAAAATGAGCCCGGTGGTTGTCGCAATATGCTTGATCAAACAAGTTAATCGAAGGGTATTGAGAACGGAAACTAACTGTGGCTTGTATCCTTGAAATGCTAGTTCGGCTATATTTTTTTGTCCATGTTAATGTATGGTGTTATGAACTACTGGAACAGGTGATCGTGCTGTTCTTGTTGCTCATCAGCGGTTCATTAGTATACTTCAGAAGAAAGCAGACTACTTCAACTGCAGGATTTGTACGAATTCAGAACAACTCCAGGTTTTAAATGGAGATTCGATGCCACATCGGAAGCTCACTCGAACTGTACCATCTGCTGCATACTATTTCTCGCGTTAAAAGGATCCTTTTAGTGTTCTTTTCATCTGTTCTGCAATATTTATCACACAGCTTATTATTCTTCCGTTAGGATTGTATTGCAAAAGACACTTGTGCGAAAGAAATGTAAAAAAATTCCTACATTACCATGCAGTTCAATATAAGTTATTTTTCGGTTCAATGCGAGCAAATGCAGCAACCAAATGGCTCATAGCAATTTCTTGCCTTAAAACGTGCATTCATTTGAATCTGTTTTTAAAATGATTAAAAACGTATTTAGAAAGAAAAAAAATTTTGGTTCCAAAAATATTTTCACCAAAAACGTTTTCAATCATTTTAAAAGCACATCCAAACAAGCTTTTCTACGTTGAGGTTGCAAAATTCCAGAACAAGATATACTGTGTTATTGACGTTTCCTTCCGAAAAATATACAAGACAACGGCCACAGGCCATCGGTGACCATTGTCAGTTCTCCTAACGAGGTTCTTCAGAAAATCAACAAAGCAGCAGCGGTGTGGACCAAAAACTCCAAACAAAAGAATCATGTTGACAATAACCCTCAAACTTAAACAACACAACTCCTTAACGACGCATCTAAACATGGCAGAAAACATGGATTACAAACAGCCTGTAAGAAATTGAAATTACAAAAAATAGTCCGGAGTCTTGCGTGTGTTGTCAGGTTCAATTTGACGAGGTGCGGGATCAAACTGCAGAAAATTCTGTTCCATGTTCTCCCCAATTTCCAAAATTGCAGCCATGTTCCCGCACCGATAACAATAGTTTGGAGCGCTAAAAACAGTCACCACATTCTTCTCCTGAAAGACAAATTTACGATGAAAGTTGAAATACAGCTAAAAATGATGCAAAATGAGGAATAGAGAACAAGCTTCTATTTCCAATCGGGTTCGCGCACCTGGCACCAATTGTATCCTTCCATGACAAGCTGATGGGCTCTTGAAATGAGACTGAGTCCATTGGTATGGTTAAACTGAGCGGCTATATCCTGCCCGAATGTGTAACCAGCACCACGTGGAGATATTCCCCACCCACAGCGGTCATCTGGGTCAGACCACAAGAGATCGCACATTGGTCCTTCATGCGGAACCTGCTCATGCAGAAACATGTTATGATGTAAAAATAACCAAAACAAGCTTATACGATGCAAAACCATGCGCCCATATTTGTAACTGAATTGAAGCATATAACGCATGCATACCTCCTGTATACGGTCCAAAGCTCGAATATTGTCCAAAGTGTCCAAAGATGGTGAAAGACCCCCATGCAAACAGAAGACCTACAAGATATACCAGAAGCTGTCAGAAACTACTGCAACCAACATGTCTTGAAGAAGTTCATCAAACTGCCAGCAAAACAAGTAACTTAACCTGACTCTCAATGAGGGCTGTAAGGGGAAGATAATCAAATAAATCGGTAAAGAACTTCCAGACATTGGCATTCCCATACTTTCTCAAGCATTCGTCATAAAAACCATACCTGGAAAAGGGACACAAATGAATAAAACTAGGATCCAATAAAGAGAAGAAAAAAAATCTCTCTGTCAATCAACAAATCTTTCAAAAGTTAATGGAATTAAGCTGATTCAACTCTCGGCTTTATTTTTCCATGCAGCCACATCAACAAGTAATTTGTAAATAGCGCTGGTTCCAGTATCAATGGAACCCCATCCACTGCAGCCATATAAAGTACAGTGGACGGATTTGACATGTCAATATTTAAGAAAATGTTACCATAACGCAGGAGCCTTTAACGATAGGAACATGATGTGGGAGCCTTGAAGGGCTATACCTTATATATTCTGCTGTCATTTGGATACCCCAGGGAACATGGAAATATATTCTAGGGACCACAGAATTATAAAAACATGATTTTTTTCTGGAGTGTACAGTCCCACAAAAGCATACTATATACTATATCTAACTACGAAAGCAAGTATCTACATCGCTTAAATAATAAAATCTGTCAAGAGACTAAGCCAAGGAAAAAGGAGAAAAAGCCTTCAAGCTAACATGGCATTTCCGAGCATTATCTACACTAATCTTTTGTAAAACATTTAGAGTCAATCAGCAAAACAACACAGTGAAAATTTAGACACAGCCCACATACTTGGATTGCTATAACAAAACTGCCAGACTAAGAGCAACAGACATGAAATAGAATAAACATTCTTACACTTGAGTAATTTGCCGACTCTCGTGATTTCCTCTGAGGATTGTAATTCTATCTCTATAACGGACTTTGAGGGCGACCAGAAGCGTGACAGTCTCCACGGAATAGTACCCACGATCTGCATTTGTGCAACATGATATTAAGAAAACACTGGCACATATGTACATGTAAAATTCCAAACTGAGGCGTTCCACTTTCTAAAACAATGTCAACCCATCAATTAACCTAAACAACACAACGCATATAGCTCAGCATAATTATTTTTTCCCCATTTACGGAAAATCATTCTTGACATTCCAACCAATTCCCCGATAACAATTACGGTAAGATTGATCGAGGCCACAACAAAATATCACATAAAATTTAATCCTTTTCTCATTAATCCAAGAAAACAACCGGATCATAGCATGTGATTTCAAATATACAAACAGGATTATTCGCAAGTCAAACAGAAATCAAATCCAGAGCCTCATTCATTTCCATAAATTAACAAATAAATCCCAAAAACGGTAAACGAATGAAAACCCAAAAGAAAAGAAGGAAAAAAAAGCAGAAAAGGAAAGAAAAAGAAAAAAGAAACTGACCTACATAATCACCCATAAAACAGTAATTAGTATCGGGAGCGTTCCCTCCTATCCGAAACAGCTCAATGAGGTCGTAAAACTGGCCGTGTATATCCCCGCACACCGTCACGGGGCACTTCACCGGCTGCACGTTCCACTCCTCCACCAGGATCGCCCTCGCCTGCTCGCACAGCGTCTTCACCTCCGCCTCCGGCAACGTCTTGCACTCCATCAGATGCTCGATCTGACGGTCCAGATCCGAATGAGACGGCATCGCTTCGCTTCACCACCACTAACACCGCCGCCCTCAGATCCAATCGCCAATTCCGATTCCTACAGATCCAAAAATAAATAAAAATAAACCGATGCGCGCGAACTCAGCGCCGGCGGAGCGATCTCGAGGCGGGGAGCGAAACGAGTCGTTTTAGAGGCGAGCGGTCGAGTTTCGACCCCTCTTCTATCATTCCTCGCACCGTGTTTGTTTTATTTGTTTAAACAGAAAAAAAATTAAAAAGGTCAAAAAATCTGGAAATTAAATCGAAATTTGTATTTTATTTATGTGAAGAAGGAATGGAGAGAGTCTCTCCCGCTCGCTGCGAAATGAAATGAAATGCAAATGCAAATGCAAGTGAAATTGCAGATTTTGGAATTTTTAGATTTTTGTTTTTGTTTTTCGTCAATATTGTGATTTGTGAGGAAGAAAACATTTTCTCTCTCCGGTGGCTCCGCCGAGTCAACATCGCTAATTACCGACACGTGTCGACTCCAGCTGCTCTTTTGGACTGTTCAACCTGCTAAGCGCTTCTTCTTGTCCCCCACCATCCGATTTTTCTTTCTTTTTCTCTTTTTTATAATATTTTGCACAATAGTACATGGACTTTTTGGTTTCGTGCAATTACCACTTAAATTAAATGTTTTTATAATTATCCCCAAACTTCATATTGTATTGCAATTTGGCACTCAAGCTTCAAGACGGTCCCTTTTCAATAGCATTCTCGTCGCTGACAATATGCTAATTTGACACCCAAATTTTTTGTTTGATCGGGCGTCGGGTGTCCTCCCTCCTAGGGAACATTTGACACCTGAACTTCACGAGTATTGTTTTTCAATTGCATTTTTGTCATTTACTTAGAGTACGGTACTTGAAATTTGACATTAAGATACACTAATTTTATTGTCGTTGAAAATTATGTTTTGTGTCATTTTTGTCTAACACCTGAACTTCACGAGTACTGTTTTTCAATTGCATTTTTGTCATTTACTTAGAGTACGGTACTTAAAATTTGACATTAAGATACACTAATTTTATTGTCGTTGAAAAATATGTTTTGTGTCGTTTTTGTCTAAGTAGTATACATGTTGTAAGAACCATTTGTGCAAATTCCCTTTTATACATGCATAATTGAGAACAAACACTTGAAGGAGGGCCTGCAGACAAAACCCTAACAGCAAAGGGAATAATTTTGAGTTTATTTGGTCCAAACGATAACAGCAAGGGGCATTTGTTTTGAGTTTATTTGGTCCAAACGATAACAGCAAGGGGCATTTGTTTTGAGTTTATTTGGTCTAAGAAATCACACCGAAGATTCATTTAATTTTGAGCCTTTGGAATGTAGACTTTTCAAACATTGACCATATCCAAAAAGACATGAAGCTTGGTGTGCTTTCAAATTAAGTTTTATATAGTTTGAAAATTCATGTGGTATATTTGGTGTGAGGGGTGGGGCGCTCTTGCAATTGCATCGGTTGCTCCCCCTTCGGAGTCATCCATGACTTGGATTTAGCTTTTTTTTATACTTTCTAATCAACAATTATCAATTTTATTTCAAACATCCCTTAAAAAGTAGAAACTAAGTGTTTAGGATTCAACATCACCCAAAAGAAGATGGATAGTGTCTTAAAGTTGTGTTTCATGCCGATTAGTTATTGTTACAGTGATATTTTTCTTTTTAACAATGGAAGAGATTTTAACTCGAAAACTTCACACGCAGGAATGAAAACAGAGTCGCCAAATTGGGTCCGCCAGCACATGAGGTCTTAGAGTTAAGTTCAACTAGTCTTGTTGTAAAAAAAAATTATATATATAAAGTTCAACTAGTATTTGAAGTTTGAACATGGACTCAGCTACGATGATTCTCCCACCAGTTTTATCTATATAGACTAGCATATGGGCACACACAAAGTGTGTGAGAAAATTTTTTATTTTTGTTTTTGAAATAGAATGAGAAAGGAAGAAAGTGATAGAGAATGTGGCAGTGAGAAATATTTTTTTTTTTTTTTAATTAAAGATATGTTAGGATTACTGAGACTTTGAGAAACTAGGACAAATTGGTAAAAAAAATTTACTATATATGTAAAAAAAAGAATATAAAAAAAAAAAACAAATATGAAAACTTTAATGGAAAAACACAAATAATTTTTTTTTACTATATATGTAAAAAACGAATGTAAATACAAAAACCTAAAATTTAAAAGTTACAGTAAAAATTAAACATAAGAAAATTTAAAATAATGTTGGAATGATAACAAAAAACTTGAAAGAAAAAAAAAGAAAAACATGAACGTGCTTAACCCTCACAAACTGATACGTTGTAGTGGGCAATTTAAGAACACAAACTAAAAAAAAAATCATCTTTACCACATGTGTAAAAAACAAATATAAAAAAAAACACTGAAATTAAAAAAGTTACAGTATTGTTCAAAATAAAAGTTAGAGTAAATATAAAAAAAGAAAATTAAAAAAAATTAGAAAAGAGAACGGACATGCATAATTAGGGGTGGGCAAACGAGTCATGGACCCGCGGGTTGGGGCGGGTACATGCGGTTCGGGGTGGGTACGGGGCGGGTCCAAAATTTTGAAACACAAAACGGCGCGAGGCGGGGCGGGACGGGTCCAAAAATAAGAAGGAACAAGCCCCCGGCCCAGCCCATTTGTAGCATGGGATATATTGTGGATTAAAGCGACGCCATGGCCCTTGACATACAAGGTAGCCCACCAAATTGGACCAGATTTGGGAGGCCCTCAAGAAGGTCTCTAGAACCATCAAATCATTTAAATAAATCAACTCTCCAGCATTCTCCCATTTTCCATTCTTTCACTTCACTGTTCCAACGATAAAATCGTATCTAGAACTCCAAGTTTAACAAACACGAGTTCATACTTTCCACTTTCCCTCTCTCTACAAAAATGGCAGCCAAATTGGGTTCTTTCAAGTAAAATTTCCAAGAGAAGAGAGAGCACTTGCTCTCCGTCCAGAAGGGCTACTCCGAGCTCGGCTTCGTCCGCATCGAGGAGCAAGAGCTGTTGAGGTCTCCCCATTGCTGCATTTTCCGATCAGTCTCCGACTGAATCATCGGTTGGTGCCGAACTGTGTAACATTTCTCGAGCCAGGCGGTTCAGATGGGTTAGTCCGATCCGCAAAAGATTGTCTTTGCGGGGAAGATGGGTCTGGCATTTATGATCATCTCGGATCATCTCGCTGCTCATCTTCCTCGGAGGGTCGTTCAAGCAGCTCAGCCGCTACTCCGTCTGGGCAATTCTTACCGTGTGGTGGTGTTTGAGTTCAGCATATGTAAATTGCTGTCTGTATTTGGGTCAATTTTCTTCGTTTTCACGTTTATTTAGCAATGTGTGAGTTCACACTTGAGAGCTTACGTCGAGTTCTCAACAGCAGTCACCCAAACCATCATCTCACAACTACACTGCTCTTGAGCTCTTGCTGAAGTTGCTGGACCATCAAATCTCGGCCGTTGACCACCTAATATGGTCTGACTCGGGCTATTCCGCGACATTCTTGACTCGACCACTACCTCATCGCCACGATCTAGGACTAGGATAAACTCCCATAGTCGCTGACTTGTCCGTCGCCGTTGCGCATGTGGGTTTCTTTTGGAGCAGGTCGCCATTCCTCTCCCTGACTCATCTTCTCCTTTTTCATTAACTCGTCTTTTTTGGGTTTTATTTTATTTTATTTTTTATGGTTATGATTTTGTGTTGGTTGGGTTTTTTTATGGTTCTGATTTGTCGTCTTCTATTCTCTCCCAGACGACTAAGGAAGATGGCTTGAATGGTCTGAGCTGGATCTGGGTTGTCGCGGAGGAAAAAGGCTCGATGACTGAGGAAGACGACTTCAACAACGTCTTCCCTTTTTGTGATGACGAAAAAAAAAATGTAATAAGAACCGTGGACCCGCCCCGAACCAGCCCGTTTCAAACAGGCCGGGTTAGGTCAGGTTTTAAAACTCTAAACCTCTTTACTTGGCCCGGCTCAGCACGTGCCCAACCCTATGCATAACCGTCACAAACTGCTGCAGTAGTGGGCAATTTTCTCCTCCAAAGATTCCATGATATGAGTTTGGTGGGAGGATTAACACAAATTATCCACATACCACCAATATTTAGAGATGAATAAGAACAACAGTTATCTCATTGATAACTTGCATTTCTTTTTCATCGGTTTATGTTCACTCTTGCAAAAAAAAAAAAATTGTTCTCTCTTCAACTCCAAAAGGCTCTTCCGCATTCATCAGTCAATTTTCCCAAACAGATTAACAAAATTGCCATGGAAAATCATGTATCCAGAAAAACAATTGCATGTATCATCAAATCTCTCACCTTCTTTTTCTCTTTTTGGGTATGATTTGAAATTTGGATTTATTTGTGATATTTTTTTTAATTTTGAAAGGGAACTGCGAGATATGATAGAGCTATAAGCAAATTTCCAATCTTCATCTATCTACGTTTTGTTATGTAAATTTTTTATTTTGATACTCTATTATTTTTGGTAAAGATTAGCTTGACAATTGTTTGCTGTTCTTTTTGCATAGGAATATGGTTAGTCATGCAATGAATATGAGGAATATGAGGACGATGAGGATGACGAAGAGTATGAAGAGGAAGAGTATGATTCCAAAAAGTTTCACCCCCACTACATTTGCATGTTGCAAATATTTAGTTTGATTGAAATCCTTCGTCTTATCACTCTCTTTTTCAGTATCTAACTGGGCAATTTTCAAACTTTTTGTAATAATTTTTCAGTTCTAAGGGGTAATTCTCCACTTAATTGCTTAATCTTTTAATTGCTACAAGCCTACAAGTATATTGTCTTTCGAACATTCTAATTTTTCTTATGACCATAGCACCTAATTATTGTTAAAAAAGTATTGAAGAGTCGTATTTTGTCTATGACTCCGGCTGTAATGAAGATTTTCCATAGTGGTCAAGATGGTAAAGGTTTATAGATATATAATTTTATTCATAAGTGTATTCTTTCTCATTTGCTTTTCTACTCATACGAACTTATACTTTAAACTAAACCAATTCCAGGGCTTTACAACATTTCAAGCACACTCCTAGAGTCGGGAATTCTTCCTTTGTCTCTCCTCCTTTCTCTTGAATGTTTGATTGGTATTTACTGTTATTAGGTTTTCCATTTTGGTTTTTGCCTCAATTAGATAGAGAGAGAGAGAGAGAGAGAGAGAGAGAGAGAGAGAGAGAGAGAAAAGGTTCTTGTAAACAATCAATTGGTATGCAATTTGTGGGGGAATTTGCTCCATTCTTTCTTTTGGTTATTTTACGTTTTTGGTAATTAAACTTTTTGTTTTACTCTATCTTTTTTATTTTGTTATGTTCCTCTAATCCAGGAATTCGGCCTATTAATATTTTTGTAAATTTTAATTATGTTTATATGTGTTGGAAAGTGGATGCTACTTGCTATTGTTCATGGACTTTAGGTAGGAACTTGCATTTAAAATCCATGTTGTTTGACAATTGCATGAATAACATTTAAATCATTACTTTACGCAAAGTGAAAACGAAAAAACATGACAACTTTTTAGGACGTGCATGGTAAAAAAAAAGTTTCTCTTTGCACAATACATTTAAAATATATCTTGACAGTTACAATGGAAAAAAAAAACTATCACAATACACCTTTAGAGATGCATAGCGTCCGTGATGCAAAAACGTGCGTGCAGAGAGGCTGATTATATCTAACTTCAGCACCACTAGATATTTATAATAAAATGAATCATTGTCCATGTTTCAGCACATAGAATGTAGACTTCTGAACGATTTTTATATAGCTATAATATGAAATTATAACATGATCTCTAAAAACTAGTGCATCATTGTCACATATATCTCTAGAGAAATATTTTATTTCATCTTAAATTTTTATTTGTAATAATATTATATTTTTTTTTTATCACTCGACAGTGTTGAAGCAATTGACTAAACTAAGTCTTGTTGTCCCACATAAAGGAGTACAATCTATTATTTTGTTTCTTTCGTATTGAACTTAAAGAAAATGTAGTTTCCCCGATTGTAGTGCGCCACCTGAAGCTCGTCCACCCTCCCTAGCAGATTTTTACAAAACCCAACGGTTGCCTTATCAAGCGCTAACGATTCGATGCACTCGTAAAAGGTGGTGTTGGGAAGGGTGAGTGTTAATATGTGAAGGTAAATTTTTTAATCTCTCAAAAAGAAAAAAATTATAGCTACATAAAACTTATTTCTTTATAGAGTATTATTGAAACTGTATGTTGTAATTTGATAATTCATTATTCTCGTTAAGACTTATCTCTGTCTCACTCTCACATAGTTGAATGAGCAAAACCTTCAAGTTTTTTTTTTTAGTAATGCTAGGTAAACTAAATTTGTAAATCATATGATATGTCACAAACAAGAAATAAGTACGTTAATCAACACTTAATAATAATCCAATTATCAACAACCATATCATTTAGCTTACAAAATTTAATCTAAAAAGTTGATCTCCCTAGTATTATCTTTGGCCATATCTCCCTTAGGTCTTTGTTTTTTCGCTTCTCAATCCAATAAAAAATATAAAACCCCACAAAAGAGAAAGGAGAGGATAAAAAAGGCTTCACTTTGAAGCTATTGAAGACCGTATAGTTCTTCATTTTTTTATAAGGAAAACTAATGAAAAAGACTTGAAAATTTTGAGTTTTAACAATAAGGATAAAATAAAGAGTAAAGTGAATAGTACCAAGATTGACTTTTTAGTGTTAAAATGTGGTTTTTCGTTAAAGTGAACAGTACCGGGAACTTTTCGTTAAAGTTCCCTTTTTTTTAACCTCTTTTATTTTGTTTCTTTATTTATTTTTTCGGTTATGATATTCAAGGGAACACTGTTTTTTTTGTGTGTTTTTTGTTGAAAAAAGAACACAGTTCGACTCTTTCGTCTTCATTTTAGGAAATTATAGTCTGATATACGTACAGAAATAATTCATAAAAACACAAACAAAAACTTTTGCGCAAAACCTTGATTTGTAAGTTTTGTCCTACGCAAAACTAAGTTTGAATGGACCAAAGGCCAAAACAGTAAGCATTTCGCTAAAGAATCAAGGAAAAAGATGACTAACACACATCCAAGAGGCAACTTTATTTTTCAGATGCAATATTCCACTTTTATTAATTGGTAGGATATGTTCACTTTAGTTTTGGAACTCATGCCATAAGCATATTTATTTAATTTTTAAATTACTTGTTGATAGTTAAACTAGCATATATAGGAAAATGATAAACATACACCCTTTTAACTTTTTAGTTTTTACACATTCATGTTTAATCTTAATCGTTGATTATGTTTAATTTATCCAATCTAATAGTTATAAACAAAGAGATGTGCATGAGAAATTAAAAAGAACTGTAAAAATCACTTCCCTATATATATATATATATATATATACATACTTGAGAATCTTGAAAAGTACAGGCCAAACCATCCCATGCATGCATGGTGACTGCTACAACATCTTTTGAGTACTTTAAGTTCTGTTCCACATATAAATATATTCTCATCGGCTTTTTTACATGTAAAGACACATTTCCTTTATCGACTAAAAATTTGCTATATCTATCACTCACTAAAAAAATTATGGAGAAAACAGTAATCTTTGATCGATGAACGTATTTTTGTGTGAGTGGCAATCTTCATTTCCTTTCGTATACTCTCCCCGAACACCTCCCAGAGCTATTTCTGTCATGAAAAAGATTTGCATATGCATACACAGCAAGGAGTTTTCACAATATTTTTCCAAGAATATTTAAACACAGACATACATACATAAGCCTAAAGGGCATATGCATCTCCATCGATTCGTATGCATCTCGATCCATCCCGTGCATCGTCTTCATCTGCACTACTCCTGCTGAAGTACTTAATTAGTGGCTAAGCTTGACCGGGGGGCCGTCCTGAGCTCCCGGCTCTCCTGTGAGAAGAAATCAAATAAAGTAAGTAATTAGTTAAACGCAGATGCCTAAATGAAAGGTAACTATCCGTTGATATGAAGCATCATACCTAATAAAGGAGGCAAAAAAAGAAGGGGAAAGAAAAGACACAAATGTAAAGGTTGAAGGTACCATAAATGTATAGAACAAGGTTAAAGGTTAATTAGTTTTAAACAAACATCATTAAGGAATGGAATAAAGTGAAGAAGCATGCTTTATTTTTCTTTTGTTGGAGTCAGTGAATGGGGATTAAAAACTGTACCTAATCGAGCTTTAACTGTTGCAACAAATCAATGTAACAGTTAAAGCATCAGGAGCATATTAGTTTTCTTTTAATTTTTGGGTGCATATCCGCATGCATGAGCGTACTTCATATATGCAGTTGCATTAGATACTCAAATATTATAAGCTAAATGTAAAACAGAAAGGAAACAAAGAGAACCAATTCTCTATTAGCATCTCTATTGTTATATATTTTGCCAGAAAGATCAACAAGAAGATATAATATCATGTTCTATTTGGGAACCTAAAGGGAAGGGAAAAGCCATGCATCCCCAGATACATAATCATAATTACAGAGGAACGTTTGCTTGATGAACATACACGCATATATATAATACACACACACAAATATGCTAAAGTATTTAAGAGATACATAATCATAATTGCATCAATGCATGTGAATCACACCATATAAAAGAAAGAGCAGGGGTGCGTGCGTTTCTTGTCATGATCATTTTATTACATGAGCGGTATGTGACTTGTAAATGTGAGAAGCGTATATATATGTATACTCACTCACTAGTTTTGGCAAATTAATTATGCTATTTTCCATTTACAACTCCTAATCTAAAACTTACAAACTCAATTACCACAACGAAGAAAGTGATCAAGAGTGAAGCCATATAAATCCCCACCTGTTGTGAATAGGATCTGGTCCTTTGGGAACTCTTCTTTTGCTCACCATATAGTTGAGATTCAAGTCTGGATGAACAAGCTTCTCTCTTCCAACCGCATCAGCATGCTTTGAGGCTGCTATACTTGTACCCCCTTGAGTCTCTAGTGTTCCGACCAACAAGAAACAGATAAACCCTACTACCGTAAGCGTTTGCAAGAACAACTTAAGGCAAGAAACACCACCACCCATAATTTTTTTTTCTTTCCCTTTATTCCAAAATATACTAGCTATACTAGCTATAAGAAAGATCGTTATAGCTGGCTAGCTAGGACATGGATGAAGGGAAATAATTAGAAGAAGAAGAAGAAGAAGATAATATTCATCCTTGCGTGATGACTGGTGAATTAATAGAAAGAAGATAAATAAGAGAAGAGAGGGAGGCAGGAGGGTTAAGAGCTTAAAAGCTAAGAAGTTTCTTAATTAGCTAGAGAGGCAGTTTTTTACTTCATATGGTGTTGGGGGTGGTTGGTTTTCTTTATAGGATTTTGAGGGTTTACGATGCACTTTCTCGAACCTTGAGAGAGAGAAAGAAAGAAGGGTTAGCTTAGCTGGTTTGGAACGTGACATGGGGAGAGAGAGAGCAACTTTGCTTTATACTGAGAAGGCTTGGATACGACACTCTTCTTTTTTGGGTGAACTACGACACTCTTCTTTTGCTTTGCTTTGATTTGTGTATTTTCATGCAGATGGCACATAGCCAAAAGACCATCCCTTACGTACAACAGGAGCAAATACTAAAAGGGGTTTGGGGGTTGGGCTGTACGTGAAATGTATCAAATCTCCATGTCTCTTGGTCCATAAATAATCTCCATACAAAGGCATACATAGGAAGAATAAAACTATATTTAATGATTGGTTTACATCTAAACGATGGGGCCACATCCCCCGGTACATGGAGTGAGCTGATTGGAATTGGATTTAGCAATTTTTTTTGGGTGGTTATATAAATTAGGGAAGGAGAATCGAACTCAAATCTCAAGTATATGAGTCAATGCTCTTAACCAATTAAGACATGTATTGGTTCTTTTTAACAAACCTCAACATTAAAGGGTGACACAACAAAACCGACCAATCACTCTTGTTTCATTGAGACAATGAGATCTATAATCTAGGGTATGAAATTAACAACCAATCCACATGTGTTAACATGAACTGAATTAATTATACCAAGTGACGATGTTCAAATACTAAAAAAATGGGAGTAATTAGGTTTTCATCCTTATTTTTACTACTCTATTGATTAAAACCTTATTACTTTTCAATTTTTGATCAAGGTCCTTTTATTAATAATATCATTAATTATTTCAATAATAAAATATTTTTTATTTCTAAATTTATTCATTTAATATTAAAAATGTTACAATTAGTATATTTATATTTATGGCTAAATTTTTTATCATATATTTTTATTTTTAGTTTGTACCCATTTTTAATTTGCAACCCTTTTTTAATTTGTACCAATTTTCCTTTCAGTTTTAATTTGTACCCATATATTAATTTCTTTTTGTGCCCATATTTTTTAAAGTTTTATTTGTATTGTACCCATATTTATTTATTTATTTGTACCCATTTTTATTTTTGCTAAATGTACCCATTTTGAAGAATGTACCCATGTTTTGATACAATAATTTTTTGGTTATTTTTATGAATGTACCCATGTTTACACACACACACACAATAGTATATTTATATTTTAATATTTTTAATCCCACAAATTATGGTTTTTTATTTAAAATCTCATTACTATAAACAACTATAAATTTTAATTTTTAATTTAAAAAATATAGTAACGTACATAGAAATAAATTATCAATTAATTTCAGGGACTTGGATCAAAAATTGAAAACCAATAAGGTTTTAGTCAAAGACTGTTCATAACTAGGGACCGCATCCAAAGTCTCCCAAAAAAATGACTTCTATATTAAATTTAACTACGACGCTACTAAAAATCTAGCACTCACAAAACATAGATACAGTTGATGATTTAATCTATTAGTTATTTATGAACTTTATAATTCCGGCTTGCAGCCATGGTCCACAAAATTATGCCTTGATAATTAGAACCACCCTTTACATGGGACCGTTAATTTAATACGTTCCTGCACTGCACCCTTGCTCTTGGAATTTCAGCACAGGATCCTTGAATATATATTGAAGATGGTTCTTTGCAACAGGTTTTGGTGTTGATTAGAAGGAATATTTCGCATGCATGCCATATTAAAACTCCACAAGGCCAAAGCAGCAAGCATTTCGCACATTTTGTCTTATCCATTCTTATATGAATATATCAGGGGGTAGCGGTGCAGTAGCAGCAATAAAAATTATTATTGCAAGAATCAAATGCTTCTCTCACTCCTGTATTGGCTTCTTGTTGAAGGTAAATAAAGCTACACACATAAAAAAACCACCTAAACCAGTAAAAATACATGCTAGCTAGCAAGCTAGTGCAGTACAAAGATATGGGATCGATGCTGGCACTATTTAAAATCAGATGTGGGGCGCTTTGGCTTTGCTAGTGCAGTACAAAGACAGGTTAGCACCTTGTAATCTTAACAAACAATTGATTAGCGTTTAAACGCTCATGTGATGGTGGTTATATTTAATACCACAATGACACGACATGTAAATGTAACATAATTGTGTAACTCAAACCCTAATTTCGAAAAAAATAGTTTCGGATGGAATCCATTATTTAGTTTCTAGATATTGACCTCTCCGTGGTACAAAACTGTCCATTTGGAATGGCTGCGATGCATATAATAATATAGCTGATATTCTCTGTAGTATTGGATTAGTCTCTACCCGCTGATATTCTGATATTCCTATATTATCCCCATCTCATCATGAACTCAAATGATGAGGCTTTGGTTTGGATTGACCCTTTTTTTATATATATTTATAAAGTGCTATGATAAGAATTGAGTTCGATGACAGTTCAATTTATAATACGTGAATTAATAAATATTATGTAATGGCAATTGCACTATGTATTTTCTTGACGTCGAAAAGTAAACGATTTCGAATTAATATACTCTAGGAGCTTATAATCAATGGCGACCTTTGTGATGAGAAATTAGGAAATTTGGAAGCAAAATGAGTCAACTTGGTGGTCGTTGAAAATTATTATTATTATTTGTCAAATCACAAGGTTTATGCCTTTGATAATCTGGACCAGCTGTCCAGCTTAAGGTAGATACCTTATATAATAATGACATGTATGAGATTCTATCACAAATTTGTGTACGTATGTAGTTTCATCCACTATAGGCACTTATATATTAGCAAAAGTTAAGTTTTCGGTTTTCAAAAAGTGAAAACAAAAATAAAAAGTTGAAACCGAAATAATTATTGACACTTTTTAGAGTTATTACGGTTTTATTGATTTAAGCGCTAGTTGCATGCTTAACACGTGCAAGTCGGATGGGAAATTATGTTTCCAGAAACGGTCCCTTAATTATTGAGTTTAAGAACAATTTATAGTTACGTAAAAAAGAATAAAATAACGTCTAATTAACTTTTAACACGTGAATTAATATACTGTGCGATAATTGCAATACGTATTTTCCCAATGTCAAAAAGTAAACAAATTGGAATTAATATACTTTAGGAGCTTATAATCAATGGCGACCTTTATGACGAAATTAGGAAATTTGGAAACAAAATCAGTGAGCTTGGTGCCCTTTTTTTTTGTCAATGGTGGTCATGGAAAATCCTTTTTTTGTCAAATCACAAGTTTATGCCTTTGGTCATCTGAGCCAGCTGTCAGCTAAGGTAGTCATCTTAAATGATAATAATAAGGATAATACTTGGGTACTCTCCGGGGAGTACCCAATATACACACTCACTTATGTGGTACAATAAAAAACGACATCCCTATTAGCCTAATAATAATATGTATGAGATTCTGTCACAAAATTTGTACAAGTATAGTTTCATCACTATAGGCACCTAATAGAAGGCATCCCTATTAGCCTATATACATACAAACAAGATTTCATTTTTTTTTTTTTTTTTTTTCAAAAGAGTGAAAATAAAAACAAAGAATTGAAAACGAAATAGTTATCAAACAAGCTTTTAATTATTTATTTGTTCTTTTTATATTTTAGGATTCGTACACGACAAGTTAATTAGTGAAATGTATCACACTTATTCGATATGATTTTAGTTTTCAGTTTTTAAAAGAGTGAAAACAAAAACAAAAAATTGAAAACGAAATAGTTATCAAACGACCCTTTAACTGTTCATTTGTTCTTTTTGTATATCTGAATTTGTACACGACAACTTAATTAGTGAAATGTTTCCCCCTTATTCGATATGTTTAAGGCTCGAATAAAATCAACATGCATGTAACATCGCAAACAAAAGCCCCTCCAAAGATATTATTCTGTTCTTCATATGCTTAACCATGCTACTTAATATTATTAATCATTTCGTCCAGACTTCCACCATACATCTCTCTCCTGCGAGATTCTTTTCTTAGGAAAAATGGAATCTTATCATCAATTATACAATACATACACACATATATATATATATATATGCTTTTTCTCTTCTTTCTAATTGGTTTATGTTACTATGTAGGAATGAAAGACTAGGGTACAATATTAATAATCATGATAGTCATATGCATTTTAAATTATCATATCATATGTTTAATGGCTAGTTAATTGTGATTAGAGTTTCGCAAAAGCAAAATAAAAAAATATTGTGAGTAGACCTTTCTTGATGATGTTATATAAACCAACGAGTATGATACGAGAATTCACACACAATGAAATTGTGCGTGTGCAAAAAAATTGTCCGTAATTCTAACTTTATATACAAACTTTATTGTTGTAAACCAGTTATTTCTCATTCTTTTGTTAAAAAAAAAAACCGTCTTTATAGAAATTCAAAACAAATCAGGAATTGCCAAGACATCTAACTATGATTAAGAAAATAAACGAACATAATAATATAGACAACACTAAAACGACAACCATTTAATTGAGTAAGTAAACGATTCGAAATTTGAATAATTCTTTCTCACAAATAATTTTCAAAGAAGACCTAAAATGAAACGGTTTAGATCATTAAATAAAGGGAACTTTAACGAAAAGTTTCTGGTACTGTTCATTTTAACGAAAACACACATTTTTACACAAAAAAATCAATCCTAGTACTATTACCTTTACCTTATATTTTATCCTTATCGTTAAAACTTAAAGTTTTCAAACCATTTTCATTAGTTTTTCTTTAAATATAATGCGGTGTAAACAAATCTTATCCGACCCGAACCCTAAACAAATCCTATCCGACCCGAACTCTTAACGGCGCCTACGCGCAACCAAAAGAGCGCCAAATTAACGGAAAAAACCCCAAAGCACGAGAGCCACGAAGCATGTTCAGTCATGGCAGAGCAAGCGCGAGTGGGCTCATAAACGGGGCAAAGGAGGCGGTGGCACTCATCACCCAGCCGCGCACGTTAGCTTCTCGTACCCTCTTCCCTTCTCGCCTAGCTAACGAACGCCTTGCATCCCATTCTCCCCGCCCCTACTCCACCATGAACCGAGACGACGACGACCCAATCGAAGCTATATTCCGGCAGAAGCGGTTGCTCCGGTCCAGAATCCGCAAAGAGCTCAAGAACATGGACCCGGTTCGGAGGTCCGAAGAAGGTAGTCCGTTCAAGTTCGAGCTTCCTCAAATTGCCCTCTAAGTATTTGTGTTTTTGTCTGACTGAAAATGTTGAACTCTCAGATGCTGCAATTCAGAGCATTGTTTTAAATGCTCCTGGTTCCAATCTAGTAAGAGCATATGCGCTTACATAAGCCCTCCTGCTTTACGAGAAGTCGATACGTCAAGAATTGTTTCAGAAATTCTATCCAAACCTGCCAATGGTGCTGGTATAATATAGCATTTCTGTGTGTTCATAATTCGTGTGCTTTTTGTTGTTGTGCTTAAACTTTTGGAGATCCTTACTGTTGGTTTCAACTCAAGAGGGTGATGTGCAGAACAGGAAAAAGCTTTTTGTTCCTCGTGTGGAGGATAGGAATAGCAACATGAGGATGCTTAGGATTTCCAGTGTTGATGATCTGATCGTGAACTCGATGGACATTTCGGAGCCAGCTCTTTTGGATTGTGATGGGAAACAACACGAAGATGGTACTCTTTTTCTAAACTATAATTTGCACGAGTAAATGTTCTCGATCTGTTTATAGTTATACATTCATTTGTGCTAAAATTTGTTTTCAATATTTTCCTATTAGAAGTAGTTTCTTTTTCGGTTGTTGGTAATGGCGGTTAATTATTTGGAGGACCTATTTGTTGCAGTTTTGGAGGCAAGCGATCCAGTTGACTTGTTCATCCTACCCGGTGTGTATTTTTTTCTTAACCTTGCTTGTAATTACTTACCTACCTCAGAAAACTCCGATTGTGGGAGACTTGAAAGTATAATTTCATGTTATCTCAATTCAGTTTTTATTCTAGGGCTTGCATTTGACAGATGTGGAAGGCGTTTAGGCCGTAGTGGAGGGTAGGTTGATGCATCTTTGCTTCAGATTTTCACATTATCTTCATTTCTAACCACGATAGAGTTCGTGTGATATGTTCATTTAGATGCATGATCACTGGACTCTAATAAGGCTGTTTAGTGTTTGATAATTTGAATTGTTGAACATGGAAGCTACCTGAAATCTAGACCCATAGGAATGCATCTCGTTCATTAATTTCTTATCTAAGATACTGGTATATCTTTGCTGAACTATTTGATTGCCTGGTTGAATCTTGAAGTTACTATGATTTGTTCCTAAAGAAGTACCAAGAGCTTACGAAGGAACGACAATGGAAGGAGCCCCTTCGAGGTAAATAACAATTGTTGTTAGTTCAACGGTAACTCGTAATTATGTATGGTCTTGGACTTGCCGATAGTGCTTGATAGTACAGTTTTTTCATGATGTCGTCTTCTCTATGATTTGGTTGCAGTTGCGCTGTCATATTCTGTACAGATCATGGAGGAAGGAGCCATAGCTGTCACTTCAAATGATTTTTCTGTGGATGCTCTTGTATCTCCAGCCGGTGTCATTCCCATAAGCCCTGCTGCTCAGGAGAGGTGAAGCCTGAATAAGGATTTCGGCATATCCTATATCTTTCTAAAACCCACCAGGCAAATCGGGATCTCACAGTTCATCTTTTATTTGCCTCTAATCCAACAGGAGTATGGGATAATCAACGGATTTGTTTTCAAGATGGACCGCAGTACAGAGCGCCATCATTGTTGCAAGAATCTGTTTTAGCTGCTTCATCTGTCTTCCAAGATAATCTTGTCAATTACTAAGCACAAGCTAACGGACATAGCCACCTTCCAGCGGTCCTGCCTCATTGACGATTGTCTATTTGGAGGTGCATAATGCATAAGAACCTTGTTTGCTGGATTTGCCTCCCGTCGAATTCCTGAAAATTTTGTTACAGAAAGAACGGAATCGAGGATATCTATATATATGTAACCAACTGTACATTGTTGCCTAATTATGATCCGAGTTTTTTGTATTTCTAATTTTTAGAAAGTAAAGTAGCGGATAAAATGTTTGAAAACTAACCAAATATGTTTAAGAGTATGCTGTTTGGCTAAGAGAGTCATCCCCCTCATCTGCAAATGGCAGTAACACGACTGCGGAGAACTACCATGGTAACATGCCTGAAATCAACAAAAACAGTAACGCGACGGCCTGACAGTTATACTATAAGTATTTTTTTCATAATTATTATGTCAATGATATCTATTGTCGCCAAAAACTAGGAGGACAACTAATAACTTTGAGGGAGTGGAAGTCGATGGATTAGGTCGTAGTTAGACATAATAAATACAGACTTATAGCGGTTCACCTATAATTTGACTACATTCACTATGGTTGTATTTGTATTGAGTATCTGAAGAGCTATGACATTTATATGGAGGGAGAGGGGCTTGAGAGCTCTCTTTGGGAGCTTGGACACTTCTCTCCCTTTCTTGTGATTGCCATCCCTCCTAGTGACGGGTTTAGGATTTGAATTTTGGAGGTCATAGTGTTATATACTAGTTTTTTAGATAAGAACAAAGCGCGAAGCATGTAAGAAATAAATCAGTTTATTCTCTTAGTGGGGTTGTTGTGCACATGTCTACAGATATCCGACATATACTGAAGTAATCTGATGAATGATATAGAAAAAACTTGTCGAGTGTTATCCATGCAACATATCGAGTTATGCCTAGCATGCATTACGTTAAACATTTAATAAGCACAAAGTAGACCTATACCAAACATTCAGAATGTTCTCAAAATATCTTTATATTATATTGTTGTAAAATCGGCGGTATGTGTGCAGTAGAATAAATTAAACAAGACACAAAATTTACGAGGTTCCTCTACGATCAGTGTGACTGAAGTATGTCCTCGGGGTAGCAGTGATGCTTTCATTTATAATCTGAAATAATAGGAGTACAAAGATAACTCTCTCTATTCTCTCCTCTTCTTCCTTCTGTTTCTCTTCTCGGCATAGAGTTGTGTGTCAGCTCTCCTTCTTCTCGTTCATTTTTAAAAGCAAAAGATTACTGTAGTAATACTATTCACTTTACAAATTTTCTTGATTAGTGAAAATACTGTGCATGAATAAACTCATCCATTTTTCTTCATATGAATAGTAATCCATATTTTTCTTTAGACGAATAGTAACAAATTATTCATATGGGCCATCCACATATTATATTACAAGATATATGTATATTTTCCTTACTCAGATAGTCTGGGACCACTTGGCCCCTATTTCCATCCGCTCTTGACCCCTCCATGTGCAGGAATAGTAATTCATCTGATTTTTTTTATATAAATAATAACAAACTATTCATGTGGGTCATCCACGTATTATATTACAACATATATGTATATTTTCCTTACTGAGATAGTCTGGGATCACTTGACCCCTATTTCCATCCGGCTGACCCCTCCATTTAAAGGCCCATGTTGACAAGTTTACATAATTTAGGGATTGTTGTGGGGCTGCTTGGCCCTCCATCTTTAATGATTTTTTGCTTCTTTTCCCAAACCTTCCCCCAAAAGGTTTCTATATCCTAAGCAAGGAAATAAATTTCAGCGTGTTCAGAATATAAAGTAATATATAAATAGTGAGATATTTATATTAAAAAATTACAAATAAAATTAAAATTTTTTTCATTTATATAATGAAATGTGATGTTCTATCGTTCCTCCAAAATTATAAAATTTTAATAAGCACGTTCACCTCTAAGTTATCATCTTTACATTTTTATTTTAAAAACTTTAACAAAAAATCATATTTTTATACTAAAAAATCAGTTGTGGTACCCTTCATTTTACTTTTAACTCAAAGTTTTCTTTATTTCATTAGTTTCCTTGTTTTTTTTTTGTGTGGAGGGAATCTGTGCTCACTTCTTAGCTAAACGAACGAACATAATGTCGAACGCGTAGACGCGCAAACGAAGCAAATGGCGGGAGAAGACGACGACGGCGACGCCGTTTCGTCAACCCCGGGTGGCTTCCGGCTACGCTGGGACGTGTTCCTGAGTTTCAGAGGAGAAGACACCCGCGCAACAATCACGAAGAGCTTGTACGAGGCCCTCAAAAGCCGCGGCGTCCGAGTCTTCTTAGACGACGACGGTTTGGACCGCGGGGACGACATCGCCCCAAGCCTGCTGGAAGCGATCGACGACTCGGCGGCCGCAATCGTCGTCTTGTCGCGGAGATACGCCGATTCGAGGTGGTGCTTGGAGGAGCTGGCTAAGATATGCGAGAGCAGCAGGAGGTGTCTGATTCTGCCTGTGTTCTACCAAGTGGATCCCTCCGACGTCCGACGACAGAGGGGCCCGTTTTCCGAACATTTTTCAGCTCACGAACTGCAGTATGGAAACGCCGTCGTCTCGAGATGGAGGAGCGCCATGGCCAAAGTCGGTGGCAAAGCCGGTTACGTTTGCGACTCCTCCAGGTAGTAATTAAATCAGTAATAGTACTAAAATTGATTCATAACTAATTTCTGTTAAAATCCCACTCAATCAGTTAAAGATCTGTTAAACCCCTATCCAGCTATCAGCAGCATGCAGAAATTGAGATGATTAAGAATTTGATTATTTTTAAGGCCCGTTTAACGAAACTCAAAATTTTAATTTTTTTCTATATCACATGTTTTGATTTAAAAATTTTAAATTTAAAACCTTGTTTGGTATGCATTTTCTCAAAACTAATCCAAACAGAAAAAGTCAAACGCCCAGCTCAAACAATTACCCAACCACCACATCCCTCACTTCCCTAGCGGCGACTCCTTTGGCTATTTACCAACTCCTTACTCTAAACTCGCTCTGACAGAGGCTAACCATGTTGGCGGTCTCAAACCTGAGATCCAACGACCATAGGGAAGATGTGGTGGCTATGGTGCTATGGTGGATGCAAGTGAGAAGAGATAAGATTGAAGAGGCAACATAGAAGAGAGGATTGAAGAAGCGGGAGAGATCGATTTGTCTTGGCTGGACGGAGAAGGATAGAGGTGGTGACTATGGTGGATATAAGCGGCAAGGGATTGGAAAGGCAATAGAGAAAAGAGGATTGAAGAGGCAAGAGGGAAGGGAGAACACCGAATGGGAGAGAGGAGAGAGAGGGAGAGAGAGACGGGAGTGATGATCCATAAAATAAAAAGTCTAAAAATACATTTTTTGTGTTTTCAACAAATAGTCCTTGTTTTCAGATATTTTTGAGTTATGATTTTGAGAATTGTATTCAAATCCATTACCAAACAAAGATTTTAAATTTGTGATTCAAAACTTATTTTTGACTTAATGTTTAAGGTTTTTTGGAGTCTTTTGGAAGTGTGAATTAAATAAGTTAATCTTACGGCCTAGTTGACTATTTGTTTATTCATATTCATATATAATATGGTTTGAGTTTTGGCTGCAGCTTGCATTTGGATTTGGGGATTTGTCAAATCTCAGTTTTATGTAATGTCTTCTTCTTCCCAATTAACTATCCTTTTCATTCAGGTTACAATTTAAAGTTTCACACTACAATTACGGTTGAAAAATAAGTCAAAATAACTAAGATAAAGATTATGGCACAAAACCGAGCGCAGAGGCATTTTGGAAGTCATACAGCGGCCCCATTCCGTAGGATAAAGCTTTGTTGTTGTTGTATGATTGAAGCAAAATGTTAATCAAATTACGTTGGTCATAGTTTTTTCTTTCATTTGATCACATGATTCCTCTCTTGGTTAGTTTGCTTCATGTCTTTGAAATTTTAATCCAAAAGATTAGAGGTGTAAAAGCTAAAGTGATCTTTTGTGCTCATCACCCCAAGAGCCAAACTAATGTAGTTGTGGCCATGTAATTTGACAGCAAGGAAGCAGAGGTGGTTCAGGGGTTGGTCAAAAAGGTTTTGAATGAAATAAGGAAAACCCCGGTAGGTCTTGCTTCCTACACAGTGGGACTTGATTCTCGAGTTGAAGATGTGATGAGGTTGTTAGATGTTCGATCCAATGGCGTTCGAGTGCTCGGAATTCATGGCATGGGTGGTGTTGGCAAGACGACTCTTGCCAAGGCCCTTTTTAACAGACTTGTTGCTAACTTTGAGCATCGCGGCTTCATCTCAAATGTTAGAGAAACTTCTGCAGGACACGAGGGGTTAGTATCGCTTCAAAACAGACTTATCGGTAGTCTTTCTACTGCGAAGATGCCGGTAAATGAACTTAACGCTGGTATTTCTGCAATAAAAGCGACCGTGTACGAGAAGCGAGTTCTTATTGTTTTGGATGATGTTGATAATGTAGAGCAACTAAGTGCTTTAGTTGGCAACAGAGACTGGTTTTATGAAGGAAGCAGAATCATTGTTACCACAAGAGATAGAAGTGTCTTGCCCGATCATCTTGTGAACAAGTTGTATGAGGTCAGGGAGTTGGATTTGTCTCAGGCGCTTGAACTGTTTAGTTACCATGCATTGCGAAAAGAAAAGCCCCCTGATGATTTCCTGGCCCTTTCCGAGCAAATTGTGTCTCTCACAGGTGGGCTACCGTTGGCTCTTGAAGTATTCGGCTCTTACCTATTTCATCGGAGGAGAATAGAGGAATGGAGAGACGGTCTACAGAAACTGAAACATATTCGTCCCGGCAATCTTCACGATGTGTTAAAGATAAGTTATGATGCTCTAGACGAGCAAGAGAAGTGTATCTTCCTAGACTTTGCATGTTTATTTGTGAAAATGAATATGAAGAGAGAAGATGCAATTGACATACTGAAGGGTTGTGGTTTTGATGGTGAGATAGCAATTGCTGATCTCACCGCAAAATCTCTCATGAAGGTTTATGAAAGCGGTATGCTGTGGATGCACGATCAAGTTAGAGACTTGGGAAGACAAATCGTTAGACATGAAAGCGTAGTAGATCCTGGAATGCGTAGTAGACTTTGGGATCGTGATGAAATCTTGAATGTCTTCAAGGATGATAAGGTGCAGAATCCACTATTGTACTTTTATTGTTCACATATTCATGTGACACAATTTCTAGATTAGATGTATAATTGTCTTGATATTTCTTCACTCAGTTTCTTATATATTTTTTGATACCTTGACAACAGGGAACAAGATGTATACAAGGGATAGTCTTAGACTTCGAATCATCGATAAGGAGGGTGTGGGATCCAAGTGGTGAGAGAGTTTCGAGGGACAACTTTCGAAAAAGCCCCAGTTTTTGCTCTGCAGTAACATACCTAAAGGAAAGGCGCAAAGCATATCTTCAAAATCAAGCAGAGAAAAAGAGAAAGGTTGTAATTTGCTCCAAACCCCTTGGAGCAATGGTCAATCTTAGACTTCTCCAAATTAATTTTGTGAATTTGGAAGGGAAGTTCAAGTTTCTTCCAGCTGAGTTGAAGTGGTTACAATGGAAAGGTTGTCCTATGAAATTTCTTCCTTCTGATTTTTCCCCTCGGCGACTTGCTGTCCTTGATCTTTCAAATAGCAAACTTGTAAGTTTGTGGCGCGGGCGTAACAAGGTATGCTTCATTATTTGATCAATCATCTGCTTTATCCTTTTCTATCCTACTCTTTGGTATCTGCTTTACACTTTTATGATTTTCTGAGATAGTTTTGTCTGTAATACAAAGAGTGATTTTGATTGTATTCCAGGTGCCAGAGCAATTGATGTTCTTGATTCTACGCGAATGCTCTTATCTAACTGCTATACCTGATTTATCTGGTAACCGCGCCTTGGAAAAGATTGTTCTTGAGCTATGTGTTAATCTCAATAAACTTCATGACTCGGTTGGGAATTTGAATACATTAGTCCACTTGAACCTGAGAGGTTGTTCGAACCTTATTGAACTTCCCAGTGATGTATCTGGCCTGAGAAAACTTGAGAACCTAATCCTCACCGGTTGCTCAAAATTGAAAAAACTGCCCAGCAACATGGACAGCATGATATCATTGAAAGAGCTTCTCCTTGACGAGACAGTGATAGAAAGTCTTCCTGAATCTATCTTCAAGCTTACGAAACTTGAAAGGCTCAGCTTGAACCGATGCAAATTCTTGAAGGGGCTACCTGAGTTGATAGGAAAGTTGTGTTCTCTCAAAGAAATATCCCTTAATGATTCAGCTTTAGAAAGACTACCCGATTCATTTGGATCTTTGGCAAACCTTGAGAGACTAAGTTTGCTCTGGTGTAATTCACTGACCACCATTCCAGATTCCATTGGACACCTGAATTCGTTAGTGGAATTTCTTACTTATGCTAGTCCTATCAAAGAACTGCCTGCGTCCATTGGTTCATTGTCAAACTTGAGGGAGTTATCGGTGGGACGCGGCGATTTTATGAGAGTATTGCCTGATTCAGTTGCAGGTTTAAATTCTCTAGCTGTGCTACAAATAGATGAGACATTGATCACAAATCTCCCACATGAAATCGGTGCCTTGAAAACACTTGAGAAGCTTGAGATGAGGAAATGTGGATTTCTTAGATCATTACCTCAGTCAATCGGAAGCATGAGGGGACTAACTGCTATAGTCATAACCGATGCTTCTATCACAGAGTTGCCAGAATCAGTAGGGATGTTGGAAAATCTTACCGTGTTGCGCTTGAACGGATGTAAACAGTTACGCAAGCTTCCAGCTTCAATAGGACAACTCATGTCCTTGCACAGATTGCAGATAGCAAATACTGCGGTAACAGAACTACCTGAGAGCTTTGGAATGCTTTCTAGTTTGATGGTTTTAAAAATGAGAAAGAAGCATCAAAAGAGGGAACACACAGAAGAGATCAATTTTATACTCCCATCTTCTTTCTCAAATCTGTCCTTGCTATATGATCTGGATGCTCATGCTTGTAATATATCTGGAAAAATTGTTGATGATTTCGAGAGGTTGTCATCACTCGAAACCTTGAACTTAAGCCGCAATAGTTTTTGCAGCCTTCCAGCCAGTCTCAGGGGACTGTCCGTTCTTAAGAAGCTTTTGTTGTCTCATTGTAAAAAGCTCAAGTCTCTGCCTCCGCTTCCCTCGAGTTTGGATGAAGTGAATATTGCAAACTGCACCTCGTTAGAAAGTATCTCTGATATTTCAAACCTGCAAAACTTGGTGGAGCTGAACCTAACAAGTTGTGATAAAGTTGTCGATATTCCAGGCCTTGAATGCTTGAATTCCTTGGTGAGGTTGTATGCGAGTGGTTGCAATGCTTGCTCATCAGTTGTTAAGAAAAGACTTGCTAAGGTCCTCTCTCTCTCTCTCTCTCTCACACACACACACACACACGCTCATGCACGTGTATAGAAATTATAACTCAGTCATAGGTTTGGAAATTTTTGTTGCAGAGCTACTTGAGGAAAATACGCAATCTTAGCATGCCAGGAAGCAAGATACCAGACTGGTTTTCTCAAGATGTGGTTACATTCTCCGAGAGAAAAAACTGCGTTCTCAAAAGCGTGATCATAGGCGTCGTAGTCTCTCTCAACCAGCTAATACCAGATGAAATAAGAGAAGAACTCCCTGCAATAGTGGACATTCTAGCAAAGATCCTCGTAGTGGATTTTCCTACCTTCACTTCAGCATTGAACTTACGGGGAGTACCAAACACAAATGAAGACCAATTTCACTTGTGCCGATACCCGACGTGTCATCCCTTGGTTTCTCAGTTAAAAGAAGGTTATAAGATACATGTGACGAGGAGAGATCCGCCATTGATGAAGGGCGTCGAGCTGAAGAAGTGGGGGATTCGTTTGGTCTACGAAGATGATGATGATTACGAGGGAGATGAAGAGTCATTAAATGAAAGCCAGCAATCCTTGTCAGAAAAACTGGCCAAGTTTTTCGGCTCGTTTGAAGAAGGTGACTGCACCTGCACTCCTGAATCCAGTTCTAGTGCACATGAAGAAATAGTTCAAGAAACCAATACAAGTGAACGACGATTATCATTATATGATCGAGGGTACTTCATTTCTTGCTTCGTAGTGCTCCCTCTCGTCTTTCTGTCATTGAGTTGGTTATGGCGGTGGCTATCAACTTAAAGTGTCTAGTGTCCTTCTGCGCTCGAGGTTCTGTATTTGATTCTCCCCTCCATTATCGCTTTTATCAAAAACAGTCTGGTATCCTTCTGCTCTGTGAAACTTTAAAACTTTTATATAAATGTGTGGGATCCATTAAGAAGACGCTTTGATATTGGTCTGCTTTTCAAAAAAAATATTTCTATTGTTGTGTGAGAATAAGTAGCTGTAAAATAAAGATGTTAATTGTTTGGTTTTTTTTATTTTTATTTTTTAGTAAAAGTGTTTTTAACAAAAAAAAAAGTCATATAAATTAGTGTGAATATGTTAGATGACTAAAAAATATATGATATTTAATGTGATATAATAATTATCAAAGAGAATAATGTAGGGGTAAATATTGTAATTTTGTAAAAGATGTGGGGGCATGCTTGCCATTTACAAGTCTCTTTGCGACGGCTCCTTGAATTAGACCCAGAACTTTAGCATCCTTCATAAGTCTCTCTGGGAGAGTCATCTTCCCAACATTGATTCTTCATTTTCTTTCTTCTTCACATCAGATTCATCATCCTTCTCCGAATCTGAGCTCTCAAACCCCTTTTCAACAAGATCCCACAACCCGTGAGACTTGAAAATGGTTTTCATCCTTGTACTCCAAAACTCATAGTTATCGCCATTGAAGATCGGTGCTCTCAACTCGCTACTACCAGACCCTGCCTTGTTAAACTTAGGTCACATACAACTCAAGCTCAATTTCGAGTTTCTTGGTAGTTCCTTCACATATCCAAATGCCTAGTATCAATTGATCAAACTTGGCTCTGAGGCAATGTTAACATTCATAAGATTGTTATCTTATATATGAAATCAATCAATGAGAATTGGAGATTATGAATTCTGGAATTCAAATGAAGTTGCAGAGAGAAGAAGAAAATGGAAAACGTGCTTCTACATTCATTCCTTCTCACGCACACACTGTACACTTGAATACCGTTAGAAAGAAGAGAGAGAATGGAATATTCTCTCATTACATCATGTAAATCTAACCATCCATTTCATCTATCATATGAGATTGTGACACCAGACATAAACCATCACTTGCCCTAAGATTACATCTTAGCTACACACTTGGACTGTGATCCAAGGGCTTACAGTAAAACTGAATTTTACGCTTAACCTCTCAACAATTCCAGCAATTACACTTCCACACCAACATTATATATATATGATATGAGAAAATTTCCTTCTTAATGAAATTGTGATTTCACTGTTCCTTAAAGGGGTACAATTCAGGCAATGCAACGCGTGAGAAGGGATTTAACTTTGACGATCCTAAAGCTTATGCGAGGAGGTTGGAGGAATGAGCCTAATCCTGATCTTTGTAAGGTAGACTTTTTTATTTGTCAGAAGTATATCGAAATATTCTCGTCATCGTTACTGAGGTGTGGAGCTTCATGCAGCATACTAGATGTTGGAAGTTCTTTTTCTCCTTTTGTTTTAGGGGATTATGATAGCTGTTTGCACTCTGTTGAAGTTTTTATCTTTGCCATCTTGTTTTTTTCTAGTATAACAATATATTTTACACTTAAAAAGAAGGAGAGGTATTTTCAAATCTAGCCGTTGTATTTTGAGTCCAACGATATTGATTAATTTAATTAAACTACCGTTGAATTTGAATCCATTATTCCAAATAAAGAGATAGGCCCCTAAAAAGGGGCTAATGCCACTTCTAACCGAAGGGGCTATGTTAAGCTCCATTCCTATTATAGTTCTGCAAGAAATTATTTTTTAATGAATACTGTCAGACCATATTTATATCCCATCTCTAACCAGAGGTGGCTATTTTTTAGCCCCTCAATAATTTATTATTTTTTAAAGTTTGTTCTTCAATTTTATTGGTTAATTGAAATAAGCTACCATATTAAAATAAGGTTTTTGAACATATTTTGAGTGTCACTTGTTGCTAAATGAATAAAGCTCATGACATATTTTGAGTGGCGCTTGAAGATGTGGCCATTTGAAAATTATTAAAAAAATTAAAAGAAAGTTTATTGGAAGAGGTAAGAGAGGAGTGTGCATAAAAAGAGTGTTTGATGTCAATAGCAGGTGAATAATTGAAATAAAATGAAATAAAATAGTATGAAATGGTGAAAATGATATGAGAAATAGTGTAGAAACTAGTAATAGGCCCGCGCGCTGCTGCGGGACTTGAATGCACCAGCCTTAACAACATGAATAAGACACATTTAACATGAAAAAAATTCAACATAATCATGAACGAACAAAAGGGATAGCTGAGTGAACAGTGTTTGTAAGTAAAACAGCTTAGATTTTATATACATTCAACCAAGCTAATTACAAAAGATGTGATTGTAAAAAATGTTCTGCTTCACTGAGAAACAAAAGCAACATGCATTTTACATATAAGACATCTGATATTAAACCTAAAATCATGTAATTCTATATGAAGTGGAGAATAATGCAGAAAGATGGTTTTCTATAGTGCTGCCAATGACAATTAATTTCTCATGAAAAAAAAGAAAAGAGAAACCCAGGTATAAAAGAATATTATTTTTTATAGTTGCAAACATTATGAATTCCAAAAAGAAAAACTAAGATAACACTTCAATCACAGATCTAAGCATCTAAACGTGGCAACCCAGATACCATTCAAGACATTGCTCAGCATCATGGATAAACTAACCTATCTGTGTCCCTGTGCTCACTGCATGTCATATACACCCGACCAACTGGGCATAGGAGCATAATGAGGAAAACTTTCAGCACCACTCTGTACCTGAAAAATGAGGGAGGAACTAATTAAAGCGTTCCTCACTTGGAATAAATAATGCATGCATAATAGCCAGATGGACATCGCGCATATAAATTGTTGTGGCAATAATTTGCAATAGAAAACGTAGTCAAAAATAAGATAGACGAAATACCAACATTGCAATGGTATTTTTTTCTTCCATTCGATTGTACTGAAGCATGCATCTTAAATTAGGTACTACGTGAGGTCTCTATAATGAAATGGGAGATTGAAATACACTCAAGGAAACTGAAAATTCAAATATGCACACGCTCGATAGTGTATCTTCACAACCAAAAGAAACGTTTATATATACGACATATGTTTGACATTGTTTTTCCCCACTCAAATCGTCTTGAGAAAATTTGACTACTAAAAACTACAAAACTTTGATTAAAGAATCAAATAGAATAGCATGAGAAAGTTATTATTACACCATACCTGACTTTTTTGCATATAAAAACACCTGTATTTCACCTGATTTTGTAATGAAATACAGATGCTTGTAGTTCACCAGTACATAGCTGCCTGTCATTTGTTTTCTTCTTCGGGTTCAAGATCCTTATATTGTCTGAGACGTGAAAGAATTAGAAATTGTATACAGTTTGATAATGAAACATGTAATGTGATTATGTGACAACAATGCACTCCTCTCTCAGAGAGATAAACAAAGATATCAAAAACAGAGAGACAATGTTAAGATAAACAGAAAGGCAATGTCACATTGTTTTGCATGATCTTGAAAATTGGGGATAAGGTATTCAAAGTGCTAATAAACACGTGCAAATGGGGATAAAAAAGGGGATAAATTGAAAAATATATATGCTCTTAATCGAGAACTTCATCAAATAAACAATAAAATCTAATGTAATCTGTCCAAAACCAAAGAGAGTGATAATTTGAAGGCACTATAATGTCTTGGGCATCGCATACTTGCGGTATATGATTGATGCATCTGTTGCTCAATCAAATCATTTGCTTGGCTAAAAAAGTAATTTTTACAATAAATAGATTCGCATCCAATTTATGAGAAATCATGCAAAAGTAAATGTAAATGATAACGGAATCATGAATGCGAATAAGAAACACAAACATGCCAAAAAGAAAACCTACTATAGTGTGTCAAGTTACTTGCAAAATAATTTTTTATGACATCATCCATTTCGCAATACTTTAAAAAAATTTCGTTTGAAAAAGCTTTGCTATGATTTTTAGGTTTGGGAAAAATAATACCATAAAAATAAAAAAACAATTACTAAAAATCATGGCCTGTTAATAGCAAAATACACTCCTCAACAATGTATATGAACATGTGAGTTGAAAATTTGAAATATTCAACAACTAAAAGAAAGAAGCAAAATCAGAAGAAAAGAAAGAGATACTCACTCAAAAATAAAGATGTAATAATGCCAGGCTTCTTCTCCTCGGCATCCAGAATTCCATTGTTGTCTCCATCTTCAACCTTCAATGTATTTAAAATATGAAATGGTAAAAACCCAGAAGAAATCATTACATAAAATAAAATTATCCAAGTAAAATTAAAGGATGGATAGAAAAGAAATGAAGGCAGTTTATTCGGACTTAATTAGAGACTTACTGAATAAGCTTGAAATCTATCTCACACATCTCTTAAACTTCAACCCCTATCCTCCTTGCCTCTGTAATATGCACACATATAGAAAAAGAAATCAACTTTAGAACCTGCATTGATACATATCTTGTGTGAGTAGGTCTTTCCTGCTTTTCCCCAATCAATCATGCATATCAAAGAAACGAAAAAGAAGGAAATCACCCATATATATAATACTTTAAGTTTAAATGCATCCCAATTTTGGGTTCCAACGTCACAGAAAGAATGTCTTATACATAATTTAACAGTACCCCTGGCATCGGTCCATCCATTCGTATTAATAGTTATTGTCTGCACAAACCTCAATTACCTTACAATCCATCATTATTGACATAAAGTTCATACAATATGGGACATCATGACCTCTCTTTGGCCAGCACCAGTTTTTCCAAAATGAAATCAACTATTATTGGATTAATTATGGGTCCATCTGGCCAATTCATTGAATTCGCAGACCCAAAAATTTCACCAATTAACTGAATTTACATACAAATGGGAGAAGTACAAAAACAAAGACAATGGCATAAATTATACCATAAAAATTACACTACGAAAAATTTAGAGACCAAAATCCTTGTTAACAGAATTTATTCACATTAAAAGACACAATTTCGGTTCAAAAAACTATCAAATTTAAACTTTGATATCATATGATAAAAGGAAAACTAATGAAAAGGGCTTGAAAACTTTGAGTTTTAATGATAAGGACAAAATAAAGGGTAAAGTGAATAGTACCAGGTTTGACTTTTTAGTGTAAAAATATGGTTTTTCGTTAAAGTGAACAGTACCGTGGGCTTTTCGTTAAAACTCCCTATGATAAAATCTTAATTAAACTCACAATCTCAAGAAGTTGAAACCATGTTAAGTAAAAGAAACAAATTGAAAAAAATTAAGATGTAAATATTGATAAGAACAACAAAAGTGGCAAATACATTATACACAGATAGGACCATGAAATATCGGAACCAGCAGCAACAAATAGAATTAAGAAGAAAAAGGATTAGCAGACTTAATAAATGAGAAATAGGATAAGAGGTACAAACCAATGATACGAACTCAGTTTTTCCACTATGAATAAGAGATCCAGTGGCATAACCTAACATTAGGTAGAATCAATGCTGGTTGATTGAATTTTCATTCCCTGAAAATTCAGAAAATGACGTGTTTTGATCTGCAGATAGAAGCTTTCTATATATAAAAAAAAAATATGGAGACATGATGAGGTTCAGAAACCAAACCATGTCGGTAAAATCCTCTTGGCAGGTTGCTCAAGGTTGATCTCCTAGCCCTTGGACCAGTCAGGAGACTTGGCCTCCTGCTTTCAAGTTTGGAAGGGAAGTAAAAGGTTCAGCCAATAAGTAAAAGAACTGATTCAGAGGATAGAATCAAAATTTCAAAAATATTATTTGGTGCGATTAAAACTGTTCCCAATGATAAAATGAATAAAAAAAATCCATTGGAATAAAAGAAAAAGAATGATTAAAATTATTCACAACCCTTGCTGTTTTTACCTAACCATTTGTAGGATCCATAAAGGGCCAAAAAAGGTTTTTTACTTCTCCTCTAGTCCCATAAATTTGGATTCCATCTCGTCCAAGCAAACTAACAATCATTACTATACTTTGTTTTAGCATGCGAACACAAATCTCAAAAAAAATAGATAATTCATTTACAAATTTAAATTCAATTTTTATATCTCGATATATTTGTTTGTTAAACTCAGTGATCAAACTTCAAACTCATGCCTTCCAAAAAGAAAAGAAAATGAAGAAGAATCGAAAGCACTTCCCATTCCAAGGAAAGAGCAGCCATTATTAGGATCCAAAACTCATTCTTTAGTCTCCTCATCTGAAGCTATATATAATCATTGAACAAAAACGTTTAACGTCCAGCAGAAAGCAAACTGCAATAAAAATTTCAAAAAAGCAAAATAATGCGCAGATAATTGACAGCTGCAACAAACAAAAAATAAAAAAATCAATTGCAGATTGAAGGAAAAATCGAGACCGCAATCGAAACTCATGCTTGTATGGGTAATTAATTGTAGATACCGAATCATCAAAAGCCACTTGTCTACACCAAATTGCATACAAAAGATATTGGGGCAACTCAGATTGCGCAATGAAAAACAAAGTCAAACTACGACGTAGATGTCTATCGGAATTTCATTCAAAGAATGATTAAATAAAGACAATGGCATGCCAAAGATTAAATACCCTAAGCGACAGTGTCAGCCATGAGCTTCCCTCTGTGAGAGCACAGGGGTGTAACTGCAAAAGAAAGCCGGAGACTGAGGGCAGACTGTAATTTCGTCAAAAAGGAGGAAGAGTACAAAGGAGAAGTGATAGCAATAAGCGTACACGCCAAGGACGAAGTAAATATGTATTTGTGATTGGGGTTAAGCTGCTGCCAGCTTTGTATAGTGTAATAATGCAACTGCAAATAGACCAAGTTACTGCTACTAAAATCTTTTGCAAAATCATAAAACTCTTAACAGTTTGAACCCTACCGAAAAGTTTATATGAGTTAAAGAACAGTCGTACTTAAGTGCAGCAAGATCATAAGCTCTTGCAGCTTCTCCTCCATATCAGAACCACCTGCAGTCCAAATTAACCAAGATTCAAGGCCAAAGCAAGAACAAATTAGTGATAATTTAAACTAAAATCCCTAATTATTGTTGCAGAGAGAATTCATATCAAGATTAACTACATTATTTGATTCGAATGGAATCCAAACGCAGCATAAACATGAAAGGTAAAAAATTAATACCAAAAGTCACATTTAAGCAGCAATTAATAGCATAAATCAGATTTTAGTGGCATGGACCAAAATAATTCAGTAAAAAAGAAACAATCCCAAACAAATAGAAAGAACTGGAGAAACAATTCGAAACAAATCTTTGGAAAGCAACCCCATCCCTCCCTCACCCTCTCTCTCTCCAATTCCAACTTCTCCCTACATCTCTCTGTCTATAATAGATGTGCAGTTTTATTAATCTTTGTTGCCGAAGCATGCAAGATAGTGAAAAGATTGTTTATCTAAGAAAAAAAAGGGCACATTGTCCATCATAGAAAGCAAGCGTGGAAGGAGAAGAAAATTAATCATAATCCAGAATATATATTCGGAATGCTGGTGTATAAAACATAAATTTCAAATTATATCTAAGCTAATTAAAATGCCAAACCCTTTCAAGTAAGCTTGGCAGCCACTGATCAGGGTGTGTTACAAATAAGAAAAACAGAACCAGATGAACAACCAAATGTAAGTTGTAATCTGCAGAAGATTAATACCTTCACTAACTAAACGAACCAAGAATGAAAACATCCAAGATTAATACCCTCCCGTCAACCCCCCTCTCCACCTGCAACCCATCAACCCCTCTGTGAACCATGCCTCTGACCCCTGCGTTCTTCCCTCTGTGCAAGCCCATACTCACCAACTCCCTCAATCAACTCTCTCTCTCTCTCTCTCTCTCTCTCTTTCTCTCTCTCTCTCTCTCTCTGCCTTCTCTGTCCGTGAATCCCTGTGCATCAATAATCTGAAAACCCAGTTCGATTTTTCATTGCTCGGATGGAGAAAATTGAGGAATGAAAGAACAAATTAGGGCTAGGACTAAAGTTGAGAGAGATGGAGAGTTGGGAGAAAGGGAGACTCTGAAAGAGAGTGAAAGAGAAAGGGCTAGAGAGAGGAGTGTGACAGAGATGAGAGGAAAACACGGGATGGGATTGCCAATCCCTGAAATCACTCTCCCTACCCCCAAATACCTGAAATCTCTCCTTCTCACACTGTCGCCCTCCCACTCACCCATGCCAGGATCGGCATGGCTTTGTCTGTGCCGAAGACAGAACGAAGTGACGGGGCAGTCTCATGATAAAAAGACGATTCTACCCCTCCATCTCATCATCCTCACCGTGGGATCTGAAGATGAGATGGGCAGTCTCGTCATTCAACACAATAAAAAAAATTTGAAGCAGAGCAATCCTGGTAAAACCGTAAATATTTTGAAATCTGGTCAGAGACAAAATTAACCTCCTAACTTTTAAAAACTACCTTCCAACCCAGCCCCAAATCCCACGGTTTTGTTGTAAATAAAGCAAAATCGAAGGGGGAGGAATTGACCTCAAAAGACAAAATTACCCTCCTAACTTTTAATAACTACCTTCCAACCAAGCTGATTACAAAAGATATAGTTGCAAAAAATGCTCTGTTTCCTGAGAAACATAAGCAACATGCAATTTAACACTGAAAATAAATCAAGAATCCAAAATAAAAATGAAAATTTCATGCCTCTAAGTTTCTGGGTTTTACTGTGGAATCCAATTGAAAACCACTAAAAAAGGGGAAAACTAACCATAACACGTTAGACAACGCAAGCAAAAGAAGGATTTCAGCGGAATTGAAAAAGGCAGAAATTAACAACCAAAATCCATTTAATCATACAACCAAAACCCATTTAATCATACAACCAAAACCCAATACCCATTTAATCATACACCAACGAAAAATCTAAACACAGAGTCACAAATTAACGAACTGAAAACCCACAAAAAGAACCTAAAAGAAAAGGAAACTGACCTTAAAACAAAGAACAATACACAGAACAGAGAGATGCATCCCCAAAATATGAGAAAACGAAACAAATAAAGGAACCCCCAAAACCTGACCTAACAGTGCAACAAAATCAAGAAATAATTCACAGCAAAAAGAACGCAGCAGCCAAGATACCATTCAAGACAGGGCTCAGCAACATGGATGAACTAATCTATCTGCGTCTCTGAGCTCACTGCATGTCATATACACCCAACCAACTGAGCATAGGAGAATAATGAGGAAAACTTTCAGCACCACTCTGTACCTGAAAAATGAGGGAGGAACTAATTAAAGCGTATCCTCACTTAGAAGAAAATAATGCATGCATAATAGCCACATGGACATCGCGCTTATAAATTGTTGTAGAGATAATTTGCAATAGAAAACGTAGTTATAAATAAGATATATGAAATACCAACATTGCAATGGTTTTTTTTTTTCCATTTGATTGTACTGAAGCAAGCATCTTAAATTAAATACTACGTGAGGTCTCTATAATGAAACAGGAGATTGAATACACTCAAGGAAACTGAAAATTTAAATATGCAAACACTTCATAGTGTATCTTCAGAACCCAAAAGAAACGTTTATATATATTACATTTGTTTTGACATTGTTTTTCCCCACTCAAATCGTCTTGAAAAATTTGACTACATTGAGAATACGCAAAAGAGTACTTAAAACCAAGGGTGAATTCAGCACTCTAAATAAGTGGAAGCATTTGTACCTCAAATGAATTTACAGCTTAATTTTGCTTGCTGAAAAATCTTGACCTACAAAACCAAATTACATTTATCAACAAAAAGGAATCCATTCAAGTCAGCTCTATTTAGATTATAATACCTCTCAGTTTAAGAAAACAAATACAATACAGAAAAAGCAAATATAATCCAAATTACCTTGATTTCCAGTCTGACAGGCTGTTAAAACATCGCAAAAACGAAGAAAACCAATCAGTACAAAATTAGAACACCAAATCTCAAATAATATTACAAACTCCGATATCTACTGAACTATGGGACAGTTAAGAACAACGATAAAATGGAGATATTACAGATTTTGATAATATAATTTTCTATAAGAAATTGTGTTAACAAAGATATTAGATGCTAATCCCAAAAGGGTCTGTTCCACCACTTAAAATTTGCAATACTAATTTTGAGCACTCAAATCATATTACAGTATATCACAAACTATGCCATCTGATAATCGAAAAATTTTAAGAAAATTCAAAATGAATACCATAATCTGAAATGTCCTAATTTTCTCAAACACTTTCTCAAAAGCCAAAAATAAAAACAAAACAAAACAAAACAAAAGGAGATGAATGAGAAATGAGAAATCGAGTAATTACCATGTCTGGATTTGGATGAGGCAGGAAGAGAAGCACTGATTGGCGCTCAGTCTTCCTGTTCTTCTTGTAATTTATGATCCCCTTTCAAATTTCAAAAACACAAAAACCACCCATACTTAATTCCCATAAAATAAAACTGGTATAAAAATTTAATAACACCTATAAAAATCCACCATGCATAGCTCTTTTAATTCTAACACAGAAACTTCATTTTAAATTAACATTCACACAATCCTAATCATTTGTGAATAACCATATTCTTATCATTATTTGAATATATCTTCCTATGTATAGGGTGAGCTCAAACCAGTCACTAAACTCGCTAATGTATTTAGTGATTAGGCTTGACTTACAATCTTCTTCAGTATCATCTCCATTCGGAATTGTTGGCGCATATCATAGCCACACCTCAGAAGCTATCCAATCTCTTCCCTGGATTGGATTTGATTGCCTCAGATTCTAACTTTTCAGCCGCACCCTTTGGAGTTTGGAGTTTATTTGGAAAACATCGTGGAGTCCAGTTGTGCGGGGAGATTCACGCAGATGCTACAGCGCGAGCCGTCAGATTTGAACAAAGTGGTGGTGGCGGCTGTCTAGAGGCAGAACAAAGCAAAAATTTAAACCATAATCCATCCGAAACATGCTCTCAGAATCAGAACAAAAAAAGACATGAAATCACAGGATTTAAGTGAATTAAGGCAGGGATGAAACTCATCTTACAGACGAAGAGCTGAGCAGCTCTGCAATTCATGGGCGCACCCCAACTCATACCGCCCCTGAAACCCCTACACCCTACACACACGTCCTGCACCCTCACTTTAGAATTCAACCCCAATATAATCAAACCTAAACAAAACCAAATTAGCCAAATTGGAATAGTTAGATCAAACAAAGATTTGAGCCAACCAATTACACAAATTAATCCATACAAAGAAATATGAAAATTTTGAGCCAACCAATTACACAAAGCAATCCATATAAAGATTTGAACCAAACAATTACACAAATTTCAGAATGAAGATTAAAATTTACAAAAAATCTATACAACTGACACCAAAAAACTTGCAATTTAGGAAATACCAAATTAACAAACCAGAAAACCCTAACAATCAGTGTTGTTAAAAGCAGGTGAATACATGGTCCAGCTCTTCATCAAAACATTTGCAGTTGGACTACAGAATAATCTAGCACAACTTAATTCTTGCAACATGAATGTCAATCTTCAAACGCAAAAGCATATTTAAGTAATGATTATTCACAGAAAAGCACATTTAACAAATGATTATTCACAGAAAAGCACTTTTACCAAATAATCAGGCAAGCAATTGAATTGTACTCATTCTAAAAACAACTAAAACAAAAGTTAAAATAAATAAACACATAGATAAGCTTAAGCACTTCTAGCATCATTTCCCTGAAGCTTATAAAATTATGTGGCCAAGAATTTGGGGAGAGAAAGAGATGCAGGAACCTTTAAGTGGAGTTGATGACGTGTTAAATTGGATTTGGAACTTCGAAACCCAGGCATGGTAGAACAACGTTGTGTAGATGCTGAGAGAAAAATGTACAACAACCAAACCCAATTCACCAAATGAAAAAATAAATTCTGGGTTATGACTACAGCAATTAAAAGAAAGTTTTAAATCCCTTTTTCAGATTTAGAAGCAAAAAAAATGGAGAACTACACAGCTAGGAAAATTTGAAATCAAAACTATTGGATCTGAAACTATTGCTCATAGATCCGTGAATGTTCGAACTCAAACAATAAAACCCAAATTAAATATTCAAAAATTGATTGAAAAGTCCTTACCTTGAGGAAGAAGATGAATGCCAACAACCAGAGACGCAAATTGGGAAAGGAAGGATATAGAAAGAGAAAATGACTGCACCCACCCTCTCTCTCTCTCTCTCCCTGTAATTGCACACCCAAACACTATGGAAAATACAACGGTCAGGTAAGGAATTGAATGGCAAATCCAACAGTGAGATAAGGAATTGTAACCTATATTTATATTAGAGATAAGCATAAATATAGGAAAAGATATATAAGATCTTCGAAAAGTGTAGAGAAATGAGTACCTATGCATGTATAGCACAATTTCTTGAAATGGTTGAAGAACCATTTCAATCAAAACAGAAAGGTATATGCAATTTTTAACACCCCATTTGACTGTGACATTCTACCACTAATTAAAATGGTAAAAGTGGGAGATTATATAAACCCAGCAAAGCTGACAGAAGAACATCTAGGGAAGGGAGAATGGGACCAGCCAAAGCAGACAACTTTGGAAACCCAGCCTCATGAAAATCCCATTTCTCCCTTGCAGCCAGAAGTAAAGAAAAACGGAAATCAGTCCCATTTCCCCTATGTTAGAATTACTGTTACAGTGAATGCAGCACCTCGGCCTTCCAGTGTTAGAATTAAAATCGTGATGGTCTGAGCTGCACAACGGCAATCGCATCCGCCTCCTCTTCCTCGACTCATGATTTGAATGCTTCGATTTCTGAGCTTCTTCTTCTTCTCTGGTTTTTAGGGTTCCTCCGACTTGGCGTATCAGACTTCTGAGCTTCTTCTTCTTCCATCATCGTGGTTCTGCAAGCCGCATGCTCTCTCTCCCTCTCTGCAAGTCGAAGCTCTCTCTCATAAAACCAAAATTACAATCTGAACGGAAATGAATTTTGTAAATAACGTGAAACCCACTCTCTCCCATACCTCCCTCAGCCATTCTCTCCTTACCAATCCCGTTTTCTCAAAAAGTGGACAAAATCCCTAAATCTCTCTCCCACTCAGTTGAAACCATGCTTTCTGCCCTCTCTCTCTCTCCATCGGAGGCATGGCCTCCCATCCCCGAAACCCTTGAATGACAGCAAACCTAAACCCACCCCAATCCGTCTCAAACGCAAAGGACAAAATTGCCCTTCCAACCCAGCCCCAATATCAGCACAAACCTGACGGCTTTGTTGTAAATAGCAAGAAATCGAGTGGCTCCCTGATAAGCCAAATGGACAAAATTACCCTCTGAAATTTTGAGAATTACCCTCCCACTCGGCTGGTATTGTTGCATGGCTTTGTTGTAAATAAAACAAAATCAAAACAAACGTGAACAGCGCCTGCCCTCCCCCCTACTTTAGAATAGATAATAATGCTTTAGGTATTTATAGGACGAAAATTAGAATTTTTTATTTTTATTTTTATTTTGTCTTAAAAAAAATCCAGCTAAGCCCAACTGAAGAGGCTAGTTGGCTTGCTAAAGATGGCCAGCCCCTGGTCATATGGTTGGATTTTTTGGCCCAGACCTCTGTTGGAAATGAGTTTTACGTAACAAATAGTTATCCTTTGACCTATGGTCCTATGATTGGCTCGGTTGGAGATAACATAAAAGAAGAACTACATTTAAGCAGCTTCTTTGACCAAATAATAACCTTGTAGGCCCTATATAATTATAACCCAAACATCGATTAGACTTCAGTGATAAATTTTTTAACAAATCCATCAAATTTTTAGCTCCATTGGAGGTGGCCTAAGTTACCAACTCTCCATCCAATCTATTATTATCCACCAGTGATTTAGCTCATGGTCAACAAGTCTTCCTTCATTGGTAACGGGTAACGTGGACAAGGTTGAAGAGTCTTCCATTCTATGTGCATGGTATATGGCATCAATAATGTCCATCTAGGGACCGGTGAGGCAGGCTCCTTCACACGAGGAATATTTTTATGGGTTCAAAATACGAAATAATACATTATGTGTTTTTATACAAGTAATTAGATATTTATATTAAAAAGTTAACAATTTCAAAAGTAAACTTTTGTACAACTTATATAATAACGGATGATGTAACACTGTATTATCGATATAATGAAAATTTTATGCTTCAGCGCAAGTTTGAAATATTCCTGTAATTTAGAATATTGTCTTTAAAAGAAAAACTGAAAATTTAACATTACCCTTGAAACTATATTTTCTTCTACTAAAAACCCATATCCTTTTGTTTTCTTGAATAAAGCACATTGACTAGCCTCCAACTAAACAATTTTTTTAATTAAGTTTGACTTTTCAAATTGTGTATTTTTCGAATGCCTAAACTACCCCTATTAATACTTGGATAGGGTATTTGGATCAGTTACTTGTTATATTCATTTAATTAATTTTATATATTTTACAAAATAATTCATGTCATTCATTTTTTATATTCAATGTCTTAACTTTCAAATTGTTATAATGTGCAGATTGAAAAATAATAATACTAATTTTATAATTTTGTGCATTAAATATATAAGTTAATTTACATACTAACACAACAATAAACCTAAAACAGCTTTGGCTAATACTCCAACCCCTAATACACAAAACAAGAGCTATATGTTCCGCGCAATTTTCACCTACAAAATAGTCTAATTTACCTATTCCATCAAACCAAAATTTAAAGGGTCTATTTTACTTCCAAATGGTCAACTTACCTACATGATTTACGTGCATTAGATTAAAAGTTTATTTAATTGCCTACAAGCACAAACCCTCAACATTCGAACATTATCTAATATTACTAATTTTTTTTTAATAATAGGTAAATTAATTTAAATGTAGGTAAATTAGTATAATATTAATAAGTAGGTAAATTAATTTAAATGTAGATAAATTAGTATAATATTTGTATATAGGTAATTACATGATTAAAAATGCAGGTAAATTAGTATAATATTTTATAAGTAGGTGAATTAATTTGTATGTAGGTAATTACATGATTCAAACAATATTATTTTTTCCGTACAAGATATGTCTTTTTTTTTTGTAATTTGGTAAATTAATTTATATATGTTGCTAATATATATGATACAAGAAAGGTAAAATATCCATATGGAGTTAATTGCTCATCATAATTAGGATGAGTAACAACATTTATTGACCAAATTAAGATTTTGTGGCATAAGTTGTAAATGTATTGTAATAGTTGGTCATATATTTGTTTACATGACAGTCTATTTGAAATTTGGGTTTTATTTGAATATTTAAATTTAGGTGGGTTTTTATTTGAGAAATAGGAGTTTGAAGGGGTTATATCTAAACAACCCAAAGAAAAACAAACAGATCCATTTAACGGTGATTTAAGTAAGCTCAGAGTAACTGTGCTCACATCTTAACTAAACGAACGGCCATAATGTTGAACGCGTAGACGCGCAAACAAGGCAAATGGCGGGAGAAGACGACGACGGCAACGCGGTTTCGTCAACCACGGGTGGCTTCCGGCTACGCTGGGACGTGTTCCTGAGTTTCAGAGGAGAAGACACCCGCTCAACAATCACGAAGAGCTTGTACGAGGCCCTCAAAAGCCGCGGCTTCCGAGTCTTCTTAGACGACGACGGTTTGGACCGCGGGGACGACATCGCCCCGAGCCTGCTGGAAGCGATCGACGACTCGGCGGCCGCAATCGTCGTCTTGTCGCGGAGATACGCCGATTCGAGGTGGTGCTTGGAGGAGCTGGCTAAGATATGCGAGAGCAGCAGGAGGTGTCTGATTCTGCCTGTGTTCTACCAAGTGGATCCCTCCGACGTCCGTCGACAGAGGGGCCCGTTTTCTGAACATTTTTCAGCTCACGAACTGCAGTATGGAAACGCCGTCGTCTCGAGGTGGAGGAGCGCCATGGCCATAGTCGGCGGCAAAGCCGGTTACGTTTGCAACTCCTCCAGGTAGTAATTAAATCAGTAATAGTACTAAACTTGATTCATAACTAATTTCTGTTAAAATCCCACTCAATCAGTTAAAGATCTGTTAAAACCCTAGCTAGCTAACAGCAGCATGCAGAAATTGCAATGATTAGGAATTTGATTATTTAATGTTTAAGGTTTTTTGGAGTCTATTGGAAGTATGAATTAAATAAGTTTGTATTACGGCCTAGTTGACTATTTGTTTATTCATATTCATATATAATATGGTTTGAGTTTTGGCCGCTGCATGCATTTGGATTTGGGGATTTGTCAAATCTCAGTTTTATATAATATCTTCTTCCCAAATATCTAAGATTAAAATTATGGCCCAAAACTGAGTGCAATGGTGTTCTGGGAGTCATATAGCGGCCCCATTCCGTAGGATAAAGCTTTGTTGTTGTTGTATGATTGAAGTAAAATGTTAATCAAATTAAGGTTGTCATAGTTTTTTCAATTGATCAAATGATTCCTCTCTTGGTTAGTTTGCTTCATGTCTTTGAAATCTCAATCCAAAAGATTAGAGGTGTAAAAGCTAAAGTGATCTTTTGTGCTCATCACCCCAAGAGGCAAACTAATGTAGTTGTGGTCATGTAATTTGACAGCAAGGAAGCAGAGGTGGTTCAGGGGTTGGTCAAAAAGGTTTTGAATGAAATAAGAAAAACCCCGGTAGGTCTTCCTTCCTACACAGTGGGACTTGATTCTCGAGTTGGAGATGCGATGAGGTTGTTAGATGTTCGATCCAATGGCGTTCGAGTGCTCGGAATTCATGGCATGGGTGGTGTTGGCAAGACGACTCTTGCAAAGGCCCTTTTTAACAGACTTGTTGCTTACTTCGAGCATCGCGGCTTCATCTCAAATGTTAGAGAAACTTCTGCAGGACACGAGGGGTTAGTATCACTTCAAAACAGACTTATCGGTAGTCTTTCTACTGTGAAGCGAGTTCTTATTGTTTTGGATGATGTTGATAATGTAGAGCAACTAAGTGCTTTAGTTGGCAACAGAGACTGGTTTTATGAAGGAAGCAGAATCATTGTTACCTCAAGAGATAGAAGTGTCTTGCCTGGTCATCTTGTGAACAAGTTGTATGAGGTCAGGGAGTTGGATTCGTCTCAGGCGCTTGAACCGTTTAGTTACCATGCATTGCGAAAAGAAAAGCCCCCTGATGATTTCCTGGCCCTGTCCGAGCAAATTGTGTCTCTCACAGGTGGGCTACCGTTGGCTCTTGAAGTATTCGGCTCTTACCTATTATATCGGAGGAGAATAGAGGAATGGAGAGACGGTCTACAGAAACTGAAACATATTCGTCCCGGCAATCTTCACGATGTGTTAAAGATAAGTTATGATGCTCTAGACGAGCAAGAGAAGTGTATCTTCCTAGACTTTGCATGTTTATTTGTGAAAATGAATATGAAGAGAGAAGATGCAATTGACATACTGAAGGGTTGTGGTTTTGATGGTGAGATAGCAATTGCTGATCTCACCGCAAAATCTCTCATGAAGGTTTATGAAAGCGGTATGCTGTGGATGCACGATCAAGTTAGAGACTTGGGAAGACAAATCGTTAGACATGAAAGCGTAGTAGATCCTGGCATGCGTAGTAGACTTTGGGATCGTGATGAAATCTTGAATGTCTTCAAGGATGATAAGGTACAGAATCCGTTATGATACTTTTATTGTTCACATATTCATGTGACACAATTTCTAGATTAGATGATAATTGGCTTGATATTTCTTCACTCAGTTTCCTATATATTTTTCGATACCTTGACAACTCTTAATATTTGGATCCAATATATATTTTTGAATGAATCATCTGCTGCAATTGCAGCAGAGTTTATATACACCTTTGTTACACACGCATGCAATAAACTAAAGGACTGGAAGTGGCATCCATGCTGTCCTTGTTGCAGTAGTCAGAAACCACATGCAGTGCCCTTGCTGTCCAGATAGTGGTGCATCTACACATGCTAACCTAGCTGTCAAGGAATGATAATATTCCTTCTGTCCAAAGTCCAGTTTGTGATGTAGTGGAGCACCTTTAACACCTTTAACAACAACAGGGAACAAGATGTATACAAGGGATAGTCTTAGACTTCGAATCATCGATAAGGATAGTGCGGGATCCAAGTGGTGAGAGAGTTTCGTGGGACAACTTTCGAAAAAGCCCCAGTTTTTGCTCTGCAATAACATACCTAAAGGAAAGGCACAAAGCTTATCTTCAAAATCAAGCAGAGAAAAAGAGAGAGGTTGTAATTTGCTCCAAACCCCTTGGAGCTATGGTTAATCTTAGACTTCTCCAAATTAATTTTGTGAATTTGGAAGGGAAGTTCAAGTTTCTTCCAGCTGAATTGAAGTGGTTACAATGGAAAGGTTGTCCTTTGAAATTTCTTCCTTCGGATTTTTCCCCTCGGCGACTTGCTGTCCTTGATCTTTCAAAGAGCAAACTTGTAAGTTTGTGGAGCGGGCATAACAAGGTATGCTTCACTATTTGATCAATCATCTGCTTTATCCTTTTCTATCCTACTCTTTGGAGGCTTTACACTTTTATGATTTTCTAAGCTAGTTTTCTCTGTAATACAAAGGGTGATTTTGATTGTATTCCAGGTGCCAGAGCAATTGATGTTCTTGATTCTACACGAATGCTCTTGTCTAACTGCTATACCTGATTTATCTGGTAACCGTGCCTTGGAAAAGATTGTTCTTGAGCTATGTGTTAATCTCAATAAACTTCATGACTCGGTTGGGAATTTGAATACATTAGTCCACTTGAACCTGAGAGGTTGTTCGAACCTTATTGAACTTCCCAGTGATGTATCTGGCCTGGGAAAACTTGAGAACCTAATCCTCACCGGTTGCTCAAAATTGAAAAAACTGCCCAGCAACATGGACAGCTTGGTATCATTGAAAGAACTTCTCCTTGACGAGACAGTGATAGAAAGTCTTCCTGAATCTATCTTCAAGCTTATGAAACTCGAAAAGCTCAGCTTGAACCGATGTAAATTTTTGAAAGGGCTACCTGAGTTGATTGGAAAGTTGTGTTCTCTCAAAGAAATATCCCTTAATGATTCAGCTTTAGAAAAACTACCCGATTCATTTGGATCTTTGGCAAACCTTGAGAGACTAAGTTTGCTCTGGTGTAATTCACTGACCACCATTCCAGATTCCATTGGACACCTGAATTCGTTAGTGGAATTTCTTACTTGTGGTAGTCCTATCAAAGAACTGCCTGCGTCCATTGGTTCATTGTCAAGCTTGAGGGAGTTATCCATGGGGCGCGGCGAGTTTATGAGAGAATTGCCTGATTCAGTTGGAGGTTTAAATTCTCTAGTTGTGCTACAAATAAATGAGACATCAATCACAATTCTCCCACATGAAATCGGTGCCTTGAAAACACTTGAGAAGCTTGAGATGAGGAAATGTGGATTTCTTAGATCATTACCGCAGTCAATCGGAAGCATGAGGGGACTAACTGCTATAGTCATAACCGATGCTACTATCACAGAGTTGCCAGAATCAGTAGGGATGTTGGAAAATCTTACCGTGTTGCGCTTGAACGGATGTAAACAGTTAGGCGAGCTTCCAGCTTCAATAGGGCAACTCAAGTCCTTGCACAGATTGCAAATGGCGAATACTGCAGTAACAGAACTACCTGAGAGCTTTGGAATGCTTTCTAGTTTGATGGTTTTAAAAATGGGAAAGACGCTTCAAAAGAGGGAACACACAGAAGAGATCAATTTTATACTCCCATCTTCTTTCTTAAATCTGTCCTTGCTATATGATCTGGATGCTCATGCTTGTAATATATCTGGCAAAATTGTTGATGATTTGGAGAGGTTGTCATCACTCGAAACCTTGAACTTAAGCCGCAATAGTTTTTGCAGCCTTCCAGCCAGTCTCAGGGGACTGTCCGTTCTTAAGAAGCTTTTGTTGTCTCATTGTAAAAAGCTCATGTCTCTGCCTCCGCTTCCCTCGAGTTTGGATGAAGTGAATATTGCAAACTGCACCTCATTAGAAAGTATCTCTGATATTTCAAACCTGCAAAACTTGGTGGAGCTGAACCTAGCAAGTTGTGATAAAGTTGTCGATATTCCAGGCCTTGAATGCTTGAATTCCTTGGTGAGGTTGTATGCGAGTGGTTGCAATGCTTGCTCATCAGTTGTTAAGAAAAGACTTGCTAAGGTCCTCTCTCTCTCTCTCTCTCTCACACACACACACACACACACACACGTATGCACGCGTATAGAAATGGTAACTCAGTCATAGGTTTGGAAATTTTTGTTGCAGAGCTACTTGAGGAAAATACGCAATCTTAGCATGCCAGGAAGCAAGATACCAGACTGGTTTTCTCAAGGTGTGGTTACATTCTCCGAGAGAAAAAACTGCGTTCTCAAAAGCGTGATCATAGGCGTTGTAGTCTCTCTCAACCAACAAATACCGGATGAAAGAAGAGAAGAACTCACTGCAATAGTGGACATTCAAGCAAAGATCCTTGTAGTGGATTTTCCTACCTTCATTTCAGCATTGAACTTACAGGGAGTGCCAAACACAAATGAAGACCAATTTCACTTGTGCCGATGCCCGACTGGGCATCCCTTGGTTTCTCAGTTAAAAGAAGGTTATAAGATACATGTAACGAGGAGAGATCCGCCATTGATGAAAGGCGTCGAGCTGAAGAAGTGGGGGATTCGTTTGGTCTACGAAGATGATGATGATTACGAGGGAGATGAAGAGTCATTAAATGAAAGCCAGCAATCCTTGTCAGAAAAACTGGCCAAGTTTTTCGGCTCGTTTGAAGAAAGTGACTGCACCCGCACACCTGAATCTAGTTCTAGTGCACATGAAGAAATAGTTCAAGAAACCAATACAAGTGAACGACGATTATCATTATATGATCGAGGGTACTTCATTTCTTGCTTCGTAGTGCTCCCTCTCGTCTTTCTGTCATTGAGTTGGTTATGGCGGTGTCTATCAACTTAAAGTGTCTAGTATCCTTCTGCGCTCGAGGTTCTGTATTTGGTTCTCCCCTCCATTATCGCTTTTATAAAAAACAGTCTCGTAACCTTCTGCTCTGTGAAACTTTAAAACTTTTATTTAGATGTGTGGGATCCATTAAGAACACGCTTTGATATTGGTCTGCTTTTTAAAATAAATTTCTTACGTTGTTGTGTGAGAATAAATAGCTGGAAAATAAAGTTGTTGATTGTTTGGTTTTTTTTTTTTAGAAGTGTTTTTAACAAAAAAAAAAAAAAGAGAGTCTTATATAAGTTAGTGTGAATATGTTAGATGACTAAAAAAATATATGGTATTTAATGTGATATAATAATTGTCAAAGAGAATAACGTAGAAGCAAAGATTGTAATTTTGTAAAGATGTGGGGGCATGCTTGCCATTTACAAGTCTCTTTGCGATGGCTCCCTGAATCAGACCCAGAGCTTTAGCATCCTTCATAAGTCTCTCTGCGAGAGTCATCTTCCCAGCATAGCTTGATTCTTCTTTTTCTTTCTTCTTCACATCAGATCAATCATCCTTCTTCGAATCTGAGCTCTCAAACCCCTTTTCAACAAGATCCCACAACCCGTGAGACTTGAAAATTGTTTTCATCCTTATACTCCAATACTCATAGTTATTGTCATTGAAGATCGGTGCTCTCAACTCACTACTCAGGTCACAAACAACTCAAGCTCAATTTTGAGTTTCTTGGTAGTTCATTCACATATCCAAATGACCAATATCAATTGATTGAACTGGCTCTTCGGCCATGTTAACATTCATATGACTGTTATCTTATGTATAAAATCAATCAATGAGAATTGGAGATTATAAATTCTGGAATTCAAAGGAAGTTGCAGAAAGAAGAAGAAAATGGAAAACGTGCTTCTGCATTCATTCCTTCACACGCACACATTGTGTACTTGAATACCGTTAGAAAGAAGAGAGAGAATGGAATATTCCTTTATTACATCATGTAAATCTAATCATCAATTTCCTCTATCCTATGAGATAGTGATACTTGACATAAACCATCACTTACCCTAAGATTACATCCTAGCTGCGCACTTGGACTATGATCCAAGGGCTTACAGTAAAACTGAATTTTACACTTAACCTCTCAACAATTCCAGCAATTACACTTCCACACCAACATTATATATATATATGATATAATTATTTTACATATGATATGAGAAAATTTCCTTCTCAATGAAATTGTGATTTAACTGTTCCTTAAAGGGGTACAATTCAGGCAATGCGCATGAGAAGGGATATAACTTTGATGATCCTAAAGCTTATGCGAGGAGGTTGGAGGAATGAGCCTAATCCTGATCTTTGTAAGGTAGATTTTTTTATTTGTTAGAAGTATATTGAAATATTCTCGTCATCGTTACTGAGGTGTGGAGCTACATGCAGCATGCTAAATGTTGGAAGTTCATTTTCTCCTTTTGTTTTAGGGGATTATGATAGCTGTTTGCACTCTGTTGAAGTTTTTCTCTTTGCCATCTTGTTTTTTTAGTATAACGAAATATTTTACACCTAAAGAAAGGGAGAGGTATTTTCAAATCTAACCGTTGTATTTTGAGTACAACGATATTTGTTAATTTAATTAAACTACCGTTGAATTTGAATCAATTATTCCAAATAAAAAGCTAGGCCCCTAAAAGGGGGCTAAGGCCATCTCTAACTGAATGGGCTATGTTAAGCTCTGTTCAGATTATAATATTGTAAGAAATTATATTTTAATGAACACTATCAGACCATATTTATATCTCATCTATAACCAGAGGGGGTTATTTTTTAGCCCCTCAGTAATTTATTATTTTAAGTTTGTTCTTCAATTTTATTGGTTAATTGAATTAAACTACCATAATAAAATAAGGTTTCCAAACATATTTTGAGTGTCACTTGTCGTTAAATAAATAAACCCTAGTACATTTTGATTGCCACTTGAAGATGTGGCCATTTGAAAATTATTAAAAAAATTAAAAGAAAGTTTATTGAAAGAGGTAAGAGAGGAGTGTGCATAAAAAGTGTTTGAGGTGAAGAATTGAAATAAAATGAGGTAAGATAAGATGTGTTGATGCACAAAATCAGCGAGGACTTTGGTACAACAGAAAGTGTCAGGTTTTGTGACCTTCGCTTGGTTGCTTCGGTCACTAGTGAGGATAAGTACGTAAATGAATAGAGACAGAGAAGCAAACATAGGATGTACGTGGTTCACCCAGATTGGCTACGTCCACGAAGTAGAGGAGTTCTCATTAATTGTGAAGGGTTTACACAAATACATAGGTTCAAGCTCTGGTTTAGTGAGTTCTAGTGAATAGTTTAGTACAAAATGACATTAGAGATTATTGTGGGAGAATGATCCCTATTTATAGAGGAGAGTTTCTAGTTTTGTTCTAACATCGACACGTGTCGTGTTGTGATTGGCTTCTGATGTTGACACGTGTCGAGCTGTGATTGCTTCTGATGTCGACACGTGTCGCATTGTGATTGGCCTCCTGGTTGAAGGGAAGCTCTTCTAGGTCCTTGACGGTATAACGTTGACCGGTGCTCAGTAGTTTCGGGATTGGTCAAGTATGGTACAAACAATGCTCCCCTAAGTTCCCGAGTGAGGGAAGCTCCTCGGTTGGGGACTTGCAAGATCCAAGCCATTGAGTAATCACGAAACTTCTAAGTACTGAAGTGTGGTATCATTTTCACGTGCCTTATCTGTCTCATATGTCGATGTGACATCTTCTCTGGAAGTACTTTTCCTCCATCCATGGGTGGTATCTTTAACCGATGGAGATGCACAAGGTAATGTATCAATTTCACTTGAAGCTTACTTGTAGTTTCGGGCTTGGTCAAGTGCGATACAAACCCTATAGTAGGAGTCCCCCAAGTCGCTGAGCTAGGAGATCTGCCGAAAGAGGTGACAGACAAGGTAAGCAGTCAAACTTCCAAGCAAGCAACCCAGGATCGGAGGTTCGACTTCGGCTTCCGGTTGATTGTTCTCCTTCTCCTTGTCTCTCATTCAGCTGCCAGGATAAGGAGAAGCAAATGGAGAAGAGATGATATGAGATACTTTTGCTTTTGAAGAAGTAACTTTCCACATGCTTATTCTTGAACTGTGCTGGAGGGTTTTCTGGTTCCCTTCAGAGTATAAGGCCGACTCAAGAATTTGAGGGTCAAAACAAGTCCATCAAATCTAGAGTACGTTCGACCTTGATGATATGGGATACTTTTGCTGTTGACGGAATAATGAATGTGGTATGGAAAGGTGTCGTGATGTAGTGATCTGTTTCAGCTCATCGTTGACCCTTCTGCTTCAATCTTTTGCATGGCAGAAGTGGTGTGCAACCTTTGCATTTAAATGGTCATTCAGAACATTCCTTCATAGTGACTCATCCACGCTTGGCAGCTTCAGTGTAAAGAGCCAATATCTGATCAACTGTCATGAGGTATTTGCCGGTGGAATTCGTGACCTTGACAGCAGTTGAGGATGAGTACTCGAGAGCAATGCTAAGTAAGCAACCAGGCAAAGGTTCCAGGCAGTCAGTTCCAGATTGGAGGTTTAATTTCAGGTTCCAACTGACTGCTCTCTTTCTCATTGTCCTGCAGGTGTGGACAAGGACAAAGACAAAGACAGGGAGAAAGCATGATATGGGATACTCTTGCTTTCGACCCTGATGATATGAGATACTTTTGTTCTTGGTGTGGCTTATTTGCTGAGGTATTATCAGGGGGAAATAAAGCTGAGTATTTCGAGAGGTTATGTTGAGGGTGCATTCTCGAATGCGAGAAAAGGTTGAGCATTTTTGCAGGTTTGCCTGTCCGTTGAGGAGGAAGGTCGATGTATATAGGGATTTCCCAATAACAAGTAGTAATGCTATTCCTTTACCCTTCTTGGTCACATCAATGTAGTGGGAGCTGCTAGCTTCACGTGTTTTAACTTTGTTAGAGCACTTTGAAAAAGTGGTATGTGGTATCTGGAAAGCTGATGTTACGTGTGAAGATTACAGACAAGTTTTATCTAAGGAAATCTGGCTCTCGAAGTTCTGAGAGTTGTGCCTCTTCGGTTTTCGAACAAGCAATCCCGTCGAGGATCTGACTCTCGAGATTCGGAAAGTGGTGCTACTTCGATTTTTTAGAAAGTAATTATGTTGGGAGTCTTTTCTCGAATGTGAGTAAAAGTTGGACGTTCTTGCCAACCTGTCTTGCCGCAAAACACGGAGGTTGACACACATAGGGACTTTCCAGTTGTCAAGCAGTGGTGCTGTTCCTTTACCCTTGTGGGTAATAGTAGGGTAGCTGGAACTTCGAAATTCTCGTGCCTAAACTTTGTCAGAGATCTTTGACAAAGTTATATGTGGTACCCGAGGAGTTGATGGTGCATGTGGAGAGTGGTGATTGAACAGTAAGATTCACGTGCTTTCTACTTCACCAGAAATCTTCGACGGATTGCCCGTAATTTCTGCAAAGCTGAGTGTGCATGTGATAGGTGCTGACGAGGCTGAAAAAGCAGGTGCTTCTTCGATTTCTGAGATCGGTCATCATGGTCTCTAAGCAGCCCAGCTTTTGAGAAAGAAAACGCCTCTTTGATTTTTGAGATCGGCCCTCGTGGTCTCTGAGCAGCCCAGCTTTTGAGAAAGCAAACGCCTCTTCGATTTCTGAAGCTCCGTCGAGTGCAAATTTTTATAGAGGCTGACATTAAGTTCCACAGCACACTTGAATCTCCACCAGTAGAAGCTCCCTTCTTGCACTTCTAAGATCTTGATTTGTCTGACCTCTTCCCTCTTCAACACCTTTGAAAATGTCTGGCCCCTCCGACCGTCGTTTTGACTTGAACCTTGGAGAAGAGACAGCCACGCCTTCTCCAGACAACATATGGCGGCCATCTTTCATATCCCCTACTGGTCCTCTTACCGTTGGGGATTCTGTGATGAAGAATGATATGACCGCTGCGGTGGTGGCCAGGAACCTTCTCACTCCCAAAGATAACAGACTACTTTCCAAACGGTCTAATGAGTTGGCTGTTAAGGATTCTCTGGCTCTTAGTGTTCAATGTGCAGCTTCTGTGTCTAATATGGCCCAACGCTTATTTGCTAGAACCCGCCAAGTTGAATCATTGGCTGCTGAAGTGATGAGTCTCAAATAGGAGATTAGAGGGCTCAAGCATGAGAATAAACAGTTGCACCGGCTCGCCCATGATTATGCTACAAACATGAAGATGAAGCTTAACCAGATGAAGGAATCTGATGGTAAGGTTTTACTTGATCATCAGCGGTTTGTGGGTTTGTTCCAAAGGCATTTATTGCCTTCGTCTTCTGGGGCTGTACCTGGTAATGAAGCTTCAAATGATGAACCTCCAATGCCTCCTCCTTCTGGGGTTTTGTCAAGTACTGAGGCTCCAGATAACCACCCTCCGATGCTTTCTCTTTCTGGGGCTCTACCGACTGCTGAGACTTTCCCTAAGCAACCTTTGTGAAGGCTCCCTTTTGTTTATTTATTTTGACTCATGTATATGTACATATTTGTGGCTTTATCGAAAATATTAATAAATAAGCTTTGCTTCATTTCAACATATTGTGTTAAATATACCAAAGCCTTCTTCAGAAAGTTCTTTGAATTTTTTCTTTTGTTGAAACTTGTATTGTTGAAGCTTTGTGAGTGAAGCATGTAGTTTGAGGTAGTGTTCCCTTAATTTCCCGAGTGAGGAAAACTTCTCGGTTGGAGACTTGAAAAATCCAAGTCACTGAGTGGTTGTGAGACTGCCGAGTATCAAGGTGCAGTAGCATATGGTGGGAGTCCCCCAAGTCTTTAGGCGAAGAGAGTTGCCGAATGAGGTGTCTCGCTTGTTACTAATTTGTCAGAGTAACGAATCCTTGTTTCGATGTCACACATTCGTATATGCCTTATCTAAAAATATTTCCAACTTTTGTGTGTTTGATGCTGCATGCTATTGACTAGACAAGATCAAGTGCAATTAGTAGCTTTTCTCTCTTTTTCATCTTTTCTTTGGTGGAATTGCTTTTCGTTTCCACTAATCAGCCTGAGTGGATGCAAGATAACACCATTCTCTATGGCTCAGATTGCAAAGTCGTCTTCATGAAAGTTGTTCCTTATCTTGTGAACTACAACATATCCAAATTTGAGATCCATCGGAGTAGTACAACTTCAGAAATTCAGGTATGATGAGTAACTGTTCATCAATTTTCTGTTAACCCGTCAGACTTGTTGTGAGCTTCGAAACTCCATTTTCTCTTGTTCAGATCAACATACTTTCTTCATCGAAGTTGTTCCTCACCTTGTCAACTACAACATATCCAAATTTGAGACCCATCGGAGCAGTACAAATCCAGAAATTAAGGTATGATGAGTGACTGTTCATCATTTTTCTGTCAACCTGTCAGACTTGTTGTGAGCTTCGAAACTCCATTTTCTCTTGTTCAGATCAACATACTTTCTTCATCGAAGTTGTTCCTTATCATCTTTTTCATGACATATCAAAAATTCAGAAGGAACTAGCTAACGGTTAAATATTTCCAGATCGTCGAAACATCACAGCAGTCTTTAAATTTGCGGGAATCCGACTGTCGTGTTTGGAGCCTCAACACTTTAATTTCCGTCCCTCAAACAGAAACGATTCCTTCTTGAAAATTGTTCATCTGCGCAAGAACTATAGGGTGTCCAAAATTCAGCTCAACTGGAGAAGAGCAAAGGTTGCAGAAATTTGATAGATGAAAGGAGGCGGAAGAGGAAGAGAGGGAAAGAAGTTGCTTGGGTTGGATTTCTAGTTAAACTTGGGATTTTGGTTTGTTGTTTGATTTATTATAATATGTTTGGAAACATATACATAATTTCTTGTTTGTTTATGACAGGGATGTTGTGGGTGTAGAACAAAACAAATGTTTATGTTGACCTATGTTTTTGTACAAGTTCAAGGGAATCTTGGTTTTGTGAACAAAATTTGTTTATTTGTCACAAGGTTTTGTGTTTGGGAAATAGTTTAATAGGTATGGTTTATTGACTATAGATTTTTGCTTGGGTATATAGCGTGACTAGTTGAAGCTATTTTTAGGATACAAAACTTGAATTAGCTTCGCACTATCTTGATGAAAAGTGTGCGAAGCTTTTATATGTTTTGGTGTTGAAATTTTGTATTGTAGGTGAAGCATTGGGGTTGAAGCTTGATATGTGAAGCTTTATAGGTGAAGCTTTGGTGTTGAAGCTTTATAGGTGAAGTTTTGGGGTTGAAGCTTTATAGGTGAAGCTTTGGTGGTGAAGCTTTATAGGTGAAGCTTTGGTGTTGACACCATAAATTGATTGTGTTTCGCACTATCTTGATGAACATAGTGCGAAGCTTTTGAGATTGATATTTGTCCTTCATTGATGAAGCTTTTGTTGGCACCATAAATTGATTATGCTTCGCACTATCTTGATGAACATAGTGCGAAGCCTTTGAGATTGATATTTGTCCTCCATTGATGAAGCTTTTGTTGGCACCATAAATTGATTGTGCTTCGCATTATCTTGATGAACACAGTGCGAAGCTTTTGAGATTGGGAGTTGAATCCCATTGATGAAGCTGCTGTGTTCCCCCTTCCCTTTTTTTTTTTTTTTTTTTTTTTTTTTGTTGGAGGGGGGAACTGAAACATTTGAAATTTGAAACTCCTTAATGTTAGAAGTTTGAAGATTCTCCATGTGGGGCTTTCTCATGGTTTGAATTTGAATTTTGAATGTTAATAGCCATGTTGAACTATATATAAGAAGGATAAGTTTCCATTCTTTACCTTACCTTCATTTGCTCATCTTGTAGTAATTTTTGAAGACAGAGTGCTTTTTACTTGAGAGGGATTCTAGCATTGCTTTGCTGCACCATCTTCAGGTTGGTAGTCTTCTCCACTACATTGGATGTTTTCCTTTTTGTTGAATTGTTGGAATGTTCATGTATTTTGTGACGAACATAATGAACTGGTTGAGCTGTTCTTCATGCTCTGTGAGCTTCCTTATGTTTTGATCCTTCATGTAGTAATAGAGTTTGTTTCTGTTTGTTGTAGATGTCGGAGTCTGGAAGATGTGTTGAGAGACAAACATCTTCCTCAACTCTTCAAATGAGTCTACTGTCTCAAGTGGAAGACGACAATACCAGTTTAAAGCTCCGCCAGAGAGGGTGGAGGGGAAGAGAAGACACCGTTCTTCGTCGGTGTGTCCCCGGTATACCATGGTGGACTCAAAGAGGTTAAGGTGTTCAATTGGGTCTTCCTTTCCAGTATAGAGCTGTAAGTCAAGCTTCTGCTTTGTCTTCGCTTAGAGGGAAGTGTTGAGGATCCTTCTTGTGAGAAGGCCAGGTCTGGGTTGGTTCCAATCAGGTATCTCGGCTTGACGTTCAGCCTTCAGCTTATTTACTTCCTCAAGGAGCTGCAGGACAAGGGGGTCCTGAGCGGAGTCGTGCGCCACCGAAGTTTTCTTCTTTAAGCCCCCATCACCTCTTGGAAGTAGGAAAGTTTGATCAAGATAGCGTGATCTTTCTTTGGACTCGCCACACTAACTTCTAGAGTGAGTATGTCAGAATGTTTCCGAGTCCCCAGTACCTTCATATTCTTCTGGGACTTGTTGCCCATTCTCTAGATTGGCAGCTTGGGGGACTCCTACTATAGGGTTTGTATCGCACTTGACCAAGCCCGAAACTACAAGTAAGCTTTAAGTGAAATTGATACATTACCTTGTGCATCTCCATCGGTTAAAGATACCACCCATGGATGGAGGAAAAGTACTTCCAGAGAAGATGTCACATCTACATATGAGACAGATAAGGCACGTGAAAATGATACCACACTTCAGTACTTAGAAGTTTTGTGATTACTCAATGGCTTGGATCTTGCAAGTCCCCAACCGAGGAGCTTCCCTCACTCGGGAACTTAGGGGAGCACTGTTTGTACCATACTTGACCAATCCCGAAACTACTGAGCACCGGCCAACGTTATACCGTCAAGGACCTAGAAGAGTTTCCCTTCAACCAGGAGGCCAATCACAATGCGACATGTGTCGACATCAGAAGCCAATCACAGCTCGACACGTGTCAACATCAGAAGCCAATCACAACACGACACGTGTCGATGTTAGAACAAAACTAGAAACTCTCCTCTATAAATAGGGATCATTCTCCCACAATAATCTCTAATGTCATTTTGTACTAAACTATTCACTAGAACTCACTAAACCAGAGCTTGAACCTATGTATTTGTGTAAACCCTTCACAATTAATGAGAACTCCTCTACTTCGTGGACGTAGCCAATCTGGGTGAACCACGTACATCCTGTGTTTGCTTCTCTGTCTCTATTCATTTACGTACTTATCCTCACTAGTGACCGAAGCAACCAAGCGAAGGTCACAAAACCTGACACTTTCTGTTGTACCAAAGTCCTCGCTGATTTTGTGCATCAACATTTGGCGCCGTCTGTGGGAAACACACTTATTCCTACTCTCTACAGCTCTGTCAAGCTGGTTTCCACCATTCGTACACTTTCTTTTGGCCAAGCATCTCTCTCCGACATGGGGAGCGAAAGAAGCCACAGCACACAGAATGACACCCCCGCTGGACCTAATATGAAGCAACGAAAGCAGGAAGGAAATAGAGTTACTCTTCAAGCTAAAGTCGATGAGCTGGAGGTTCAGAACAACAAGATAGCAATGAAGAATGAAGTCCTCCAGGAACAATATGAAAAACTTTTCGAGATGCTTCACGAGGCTAAGCAGGCTCAAACACATAAGCTCGTCGCCCCTGTTGAGGTTAACAATCAACTGAATGCCCCCCAACACGGAGGGTCGCCAATATCCGACACAGACATCCCTGATAGGGATCGAGCTACACATCAATGTGATAATCAACATGAGACTTCTTTCAACCCAGCTGCTTCAACCTGAAGCAGGAGAAGTAGAGGAAAACACATCCTCACAGAGGGAGTGGAAGGATCAAAAGCTGTCTATCGCGATTGTCGAGACTTCCTAAAGCAACGTCGAGAGAATCCCATCCACATAAGCTCGAAGATCCATGACCCAAGGGTTTCTGAAAGACTCGGTCCTCTTCCAAGACCCAGGCCAGCCGCCAAATGTTGATGCACAAAATCAGCGAGGACTTTGGTACAACAGAAAGTGTCAGGTTTTGTGACCTTCGCTTGGTTGCTTCGGTCACTAGTGAGGATAAGTACGTAAATGAATAGAGACAGAGAAGCAAACACAGGATGTACGTGGTTCACCCAGATTGGCTACGTCCACGAAGTAGAGGAGTTCTCATTAATTGTGAAGGGTTTACACAAATACATAGGTTCAAGCTCTGGTTTAGTGAGTTCTAGTGAATAGTTTAGTAAAATGACATTAGAGATTATTGTGGGAGAATGATCCCTATTTATAGAGGAGAGTTTCTAGTTTTGTTCTAACATCGACACGTGTCGTGTTGTGATTGGCTTCTGATGTTGACACGTGTCGAGCTGTGATTGGCTTCTGATGTCGACACGTGTCGCATTGTGATTGGCCTCCTGGTTGAAGGGAAGATCTTCTAGGTCCTTGACGGTATAACGTTGACCGGTGCTCAGTAGTTTCGGGATTGGTCAAGTATGGTACAAACAAGATGGAATGGTGAAAAAGATGTGAGAAATGGTGTAGAAACGTTTTAGATATTTATAAGACAAAAATTAGAATTTTTAATTTTGTCGTTAAAAAAAAAAATCTATCTAGGCCCAATTGAAGAGGTTGACTGACTGGGTAAAGATGGCCAACCCCTGGCCATATGGTTGGATTTTTTTTGCCCATACTTCTATTGAAGATGAGTTTTGTGTAAAAAATAGTTATCCTTCAGCCTATGACCTTATGGTTGATTCAATTGGAGATGACCTAAGAGAAGAACTACATTTGGGTAGCTTTTTTAGCCAAATAATGGTCTAGTAGGTTCTATATAATTATAATCCAACCATCGGTTGGATATGAGTTTTCAAACAAATTGAACAATTTTTTAGCTTCATTGGAGGTGGCCTAAGTCATCGTCTCCATCCAATCTATTGTCCACCGGTGATTTGGCTCATGGTCAACAAGTCTTCCTTCATTGGTAACAGGTAGCGTGGACAAGGTTGAAGACTCTTCCTTTCTATGTGCAAAGTATATGTAGCATCAATAATGTCCATCTAGGGACTAGTGAGGCAGGCTCCTTCACACGAGGAATATTTTTATGTGTTCGAAATACGAATTAATACAACATAGGTTTTATACAAGTAGTCAGATATTTATGTTAAAAAATTAACAATTTAAACCATCTTTAGAGGAGATGTCAAATTTTAAACCTAAATTTAAATTTGACAACTTATGTGGTATTTTGACATATTTTCATGTTTTGCTCTCCACCCGATATGTCAAATTAAACTATTATTTTATTAGATTATTATTTTTTCTTAATTTCAATCTTATACTTTAAATTTTACATATAAATAATTCATAATAAAAGTCATATTAATTAATTATAGAGTCTTTGGTGCCCATCGAGTACACTGGATGTTCAGCAAGACTCCTCAATTGAGTTGGAGAGTGCATTGGATGTTTAGCAAAATAATCATTATAGTGTTTTAAACCAACTCTACCATTCAACAATCAAATAATAAATGACATTAAAATATTAATAAAAGATATTTAATAATTAGTAAAAAAATTTGAAGCTACCGTCAAATTTGACAACAAGCCCTTTTGCTGTCATTTCATGTCATGCCACAAAGAATTTGGCCTTTCGGTTAGAAACAATTAGTGACTGTTTTTTTTACTGTTATAACTTATGTGAACAATTTGACATCATCTTCTTTAAATATGCCCTTAAAAGAATAAAATTTGTATAATAACAGTTACGTGACATACAATGAAAACTTTATGCTTCAACGCAAGTTTGAAATATTCCTGTAATTTTAGAATATCGCATGTAAAAGAAAAGCAAACAGATCCATTTAACGGTGATTTACGTAAGCACAAAGTAACTGTGTTCACATCTTACGCTAAACGAACGGACATAATGTCGAAAGCGTAGACGCACAAACGAAGCAAATGGCGGGAGAAGACGACGACGGCGACGCCGTTTCGTCAACCCCGGGTGGCTTCCGGCTACGCTGGGACGTGTTCCTGAGTTTCAGAGGAGAAGACACCCGCACAACAATCACGAAGAGCTTGTACGAGGCCCTCAAAAGCCGCGGCGTCCGAGTCTTTTTAGACGACGACGGTTTGGACCGCGGGGATGACATCGCCCCAAGCCTGCTGGAAGCGATCGACGACTCGGCGGCCGCAATCGTCATCTTGTCGCGGAGATACGCCGATTCGAGGTGGTGCTTGGAGGAGCTGGCTAAGATATGCGAGAGTAGCAGGAGGTGTCTGATTCTGCCTGTGTTCTACCAAGTGGATCCCTCCGACGTCCGACGACAGAGGGGCCCGTTTTCCGAACATTTTTCAGCTCACGAACTGCAGTATGGAAACGCCGTCGTGTCGAGATGGAGGAGCGCCATGGCCAAAGTCGGTGGCAAAGCCGGTTACGTTTGCAACTCCTCCAGGTAGTAATTAAATCAGTAATAGTACTAAAATTGATTCATAACTAAAATCTGTTAAAACCCTAGCTAGCTATCAGCAGCATGCAGAAATTGAGATGGTTAAGAATTTGATTATTTTTAGCAGCATGCAGAAATTGAGATGGTTAAGAATTTGATTATTTTTAGGGCCGGTTTGGTATCTAACTTGAACGAAACTCAAAATTTTAATTTTTTCTAAAAACACATGTTTTGATTTAAAAATTTTAAATTCAAAACCTTGTTTGGTTTCATTTTCTCAAAACCAATCCAAACAGAAAAGGTCAAACGCCCAGCTCAAGCAATTACCCGACCACCGCATCCCTCCCATCCCTGGCGGCGAAAGACCAATTTCCCGACCACCCCATCCCTCACTTCCCTAGCGGCGACTCGTTTGGCTATTTATCAACTCCTTACTCCAAACTCGTGCTGATGGAGGCTAACCATGTTGGCGGTCTCAAACCTCATATCCAATGACCATAGGGAAGATGTGGTGGCTATGGTGCTATGGTGGATGCAAGTGAGAAGAGATAAGATTGAAGAGGCAACAGAGAAGATAGCTTTGAAGAGGCGAGAGAGATCGATTTGTCTTGGCCGGACGGAGAAGGATAGAGGTGGTGACTATGGTGGATTTAAGCTGGAAGGGATTGGAAAGGCAATAGAGAAAAGAGGATTGAAGAGGGGGGTGTGATATCCACACACCCTTTTTACCTCTCTCGCACCTTTTTAATTTTCGGCCGTCGGATCGGATGAATTAAAGAAGATCAAATGACAGAAATTAACAAGGGGTGTGTGAGAAGTAAAAATGGGTGTGTGAATAGCACATCCTTGAAGAGGGAAGAGGGAAGGGAGAACATCGAATGGGAGAGAGGAGAGAGAGAGGGAGAGAGAGACGGGAGTGATAATCCATAAAATAATAAAAGCAAACTTTTTGTATTTTCAACCAATAGTCCATTTCCAAACAAAAATTTTTAATTTGTGACTCAAAACTTATTTTTGACTTAATGTTTAAGGTTTTTTGGAGTCTTTTGGAAGTGGGAATTAAATAAGTTAATCTTACGGCCTAGTTGACTATTTGTTTATTCATATTAGTTTTGGCTGCATTTGGATTTGGGGATTTGTCAAATCTCAGTTTTATAGAGTAAACTGTCATTTAACTCCCTGAACTATCACGTGAGTGTCAATTTTCCTCCTGAACTATTTTTTCAGCTAATTGACCCCCTAAACTATGTTAAAGTGGCCAATTCACCCCCTACCGTTAAATATCTTTAACTCCATCTAATTTTCTGTTAGAAAGTATCATGTGTTGGGCACATGACCACCTTTTTACATTTTCTGTTTAAATCTTTACAAAGAAAACATATAAAACAAATATTAAAAAAAAAAACATACAAACCCTAAACTTAATCATTCAAAATAATAGAAAAAGTAAGGTTTTTTACATTAACACCCCACAAAATGTTGAATGCATCTCATATTAAAATTTAATATTAAATGACTTATTTACTCCACTATGCAATGACAATTTTGACCTTATTAGGTTTTTTTTTTTAAAAAAAAAATTATAAATACACCCCAAATCACTTTTAGCGTATTATTTATCTTCTCAACTATCAAAACCCTCTCATCCTCCATTATTTAAACTTCTATATTCATATTCATCTTTTAGGCTTCATATTGAAAAATAATGCAGCAAACGCAAGATTAAATAATTATCGATGTCATCGAAATCACTAAAACAATGAAAAATGTGAAGTCTTACCTCATGTGAAGCTTCAGAAACATCGATTTTGTGTTTCATTCGTCAAAAACAATTTTTCTCAATCAACATGTTTGTAGTTTCATTGGTTAGAGTTTGTTCAACAATGGAGGATGAGAGGGTTTTGATAGTTGAGAAGATAAATAATACGCTAAAAGTGATTTGGGGTGTATTTATAATTTTTTTAAAAAAAAAAAAACCTAATAAGGTCAAAATTGTCATTGCATAGTGGAGTAAATAAGTCATTTAATATTAAATTTTAATATGGGGTGCATTCAACATTTTGTGGGGTGTTAATATAAAAAGCCTTACTTTTTCTATTATTTTGAATGATTAAGTTTAGGGTTTGTATGTTTTTTTTTTAATATTTGTTTTATATGTTTTCTTTGTAAAGATTTAGACATAAAATGTAAAAAGGTGATCATGTGCCAAGCACATTATTTTGAATGATTAAGTTTAGGGTTTGTATGTTTTTTTTTTAATATTTGTTTTATATGTTTTCTTTGTAAAGATTTAGACATAAAATGTAAAAAGGTGATCATGTGCCAAGCACATGACACTATCTAACAGAAAATTAGATGGAATTAAAGATATTTAATGGTAGGGGGTGAATTGGCCACTTTAACATAGTTTAGGGGGTCAATTGGCTGAAAAAATAGTTCAGGGGGGAAATTGACACTCACGTGATAGTTTAGGGGGTTAAATGACAGTTTACTCCAGTTTTATATAATATCTTCTTCTTCCCAATTAACTATCCTTTTCATTCAGGTTACAATTTAAAGTTTCACACTGCAGTTAGGGTTGAAAAACAAAGTGAAAATACCTAAGATTAAGATTCGCAGTGGCATTATAGGAGTCGTTATCAATGTTTTAAAAAACTCGTCTCGAGGCGCGCCTAGGGCGCCCTTGAGGTTGGGCTCCATGGCTAACGCCTCAGTTTTGCTAAAGTGGGCGAAAGGCTTCGCCAGAGCCGCCTAGGCTTCGCTGGAGCCGCTTAGGCGCACCTCAGTGAGTTTTTTTTTTCTTACTCCCAAACCCAAAATTTGGGTAGGATTTTAACTGCCTCATACCTCTTCCTTGCACTTTTGTCTCTATGCCTTTTTTCTGATTTTTATTTTTTATATAATGGATGTGTGTGTTGTTTGCGTGCATTGTTATATGTGTGCTCATTGTGCTTTTCATCCTCTATTTTATGCATATATAATATAATATATGTATATATATTTATAATATATGTGTGTGCTCGGGTGATTATTGATTAATAATCTTCTTATTTTTAATATAATATATGTGTACGCTCAGTATATATATTAAAAAATTTAGGTCCCGTGAGGCTTCGCCTCACACCTAGGCCGGGCTTTCCCTCGGACGCCTCACCCACGCCTCACGCTTTTAATACACTGGTCGTTATACAGCGGTCCCATTCCGTAAGATAAATTTTTTTTGTTGTTGTATGATTGAAGCAAAATGTTAATCAAATTAAGTTGGTCATAGTTTTTTTCAATTGATCACATGATTCCTCTCTTGGTTAGTTTGATTCATGTCTTTGAAATCTTAATCCAAAAGATTAGAGGTGTAAAAGCTAAAGTGATCTTTTGTGCTCATCACCCCAAGAGGCAAACTGATGTAGTTGTGGTCATGTAATTTGACAGCAAGGAAGCAGAGGTGGTTCAGGGGTTGGTGAAAAAGGTTTTGAATGAAATAAGGAAAACCCCGGTAGGTCTTGCTTCCTACACAGTGGGACTTGATTCTCGAGTTGAAGATGTGATGAGGTTGTTAGATGTTCGATCCAATGGCGTTAGAGTGCTCGGAATTCATGGCATGGGTGGTGTTGGCAAGACGACTCTTGCCAAGGCCCTTTTTAACAGACTTGTTGCTTACTTTGAGCATCGCGGCTTCATCTCAAATGTTAGAGAAACTTCTGCAGGACACGAGGGGTTAGTATCGCTTCAAAACAGACTTATCGGTAGTCTTTCTACTGTGAAGATGCCGGTAAATGAACTTAACGCTGGTATTTCTGCAATAAAAGCGACTGTGTACGAGAAGCGAGTTCTTATTGTTTTGGATGATGTTGATAATGTAGAGCAACTAAGTGCTTTAGTTGGCAACAGAGACTGGTTTTATGAAGGAAGCAGAATCATTGTTACCACAAGAGATAGAAGTGTCTTGCCTGGTCATCTTGTGAACAAGTTGTATGAGGTCAGGGAATTGGATTCGTCTCAGGCGCTTGAACTGTTTAGTTACCATGCACTGCGAAAAGAAAAGCCCCCTGATGATTTCCTGGCCCTGTCCGAGCAAATTGTGTCTCTCACAGGTGGGCTACCGTTGGCTCTTGAAGTTTTCGGCTCTTACCTATTATATCGGAGGAGAATAGAGGAATGGAGAGACGGTCTGCAGAAACTGAAACATATTCGTCCCGGCAATCTTCAGGATGTGTTAAAGATAAGTTATGATGCTCTAGACGAGCAAGAGAAGTGTATCTTCCTAGACTTTGCATGTTTATTTGTGAAAATGAATATGAAGAGAGAAGATGCAATTGACATACTGAAGGGTTGTGGTTTTGATGGTGAGATAGCAATTGCTGACCTGACCGCAAAATCTCTCATGAAGGTTTATGAAGACGGTATGCTGTGGATGCACGATCAAGTTAGAGACATGGGAAGACAAATCGTTATACATGAAAGAGTTGTAGATCCTGGCATGCGTAGTAGACTTTGGGATCGTGATGAAATCTTGAATGTCTTCAAGGATGATAAGGTGCAGAATCCACTATGGTACTTTTATTGTTCACATATTCATGCAACACAATTTCTAGATTAGATGTATAATTGGCTTGATATTTCTTCACTCAGTTTCTTATATATTTTTTGATACCCTGACAACAGGGAACAAGATGTATACAAGGGATAGTCTTAGACTTCGAATCATCGATAAGGAGGGTGTGGGATCCAAGTGGTGAGAGAGTTTCATGGGACAACTTTCGAAAAAGCCCCAGTTTTTGCACTGCATTAACATACCTAAAGGAAAGGCACAAAGCTTATCTTCAAAATAAAGCAAAGAAAAAGAGAGAGGTTGTAATTTGCTCCAAACCCCTTGGAGCAATGGTCAATCTTAGACTTCTCCAAATTAATTTTGTGAATTTGGAAGGGAAGTTCAAGTTTCTTCCAGCTGAGTTGAAGTGGTTACAATGGAAAGGTTGTCCTAGGAAATTTCTTCCTTCGGATTTTTCCCCTCGGCAACTTGCCGTCCTTGATCTTTCAAAGAGCAAACTTGTAAGTTTGTGGAGCGGGCGTAACAAGGTATGCTTCACTATTTGATCAATCATCTGCTTTATCCTTTTCTATCCTACTCTTTGGTATCTGCTTTACACTTTTATGATTTTCTAAGCTAGTTTTCTCTGTAATACAAAGGGTGATTTTGATTGTATTCCAGGTGCCAGAGCAATTGATGTTCTTGATTCTACACGAATGCTCTTATCTAACTGCTCTACCTGATTTATCTGGTAACCGCGCCTTGGAAAAGATTGTTCTTGAGCTATGTGTTAATCTCAATAAACTTCATGACTCGGTTGGGAATTTGAATACATTAGTCCACTTGAACCTGAGAGGTTGTTCGAACCTTATTGAACTTCCCAGTGATGTATCTGGCCTGAGAAAACTTGAGAACCTAATCCTCACCGGTTGCTCAAAATTGAAAAAACTGCCCAGCAACATGGACAGCATGGTATCATTGAAAGAACTTCTCCTTGACGAGACAGTGATAGAAAGTCTTCCTGAATCTATCTTCAAGCTTACGAAACTCGAAAAGCTCAGTTTGAATCGATGCAAATTTTTGAAAGGGCTACCTGAGTTGATAGGAAAGTTGTGTTCTCTCAAAGAAATATCCCTTAATGATTCAGCTTTAGAAAAACTACCCGATTCATTTGGATCTTTGGCAAACCTTGAGAGACTAAGTTTGCTCTGGTGTAATTCACTGACCACCATTCCAGATTCCATTGGACACCTGAATTCGTTAGTGGAATTTCTTACTTATGGTAGTCCTATCAAAGAACTGCCTGCGTCCATTGGTTCATTGTCAAACTTGAGGGAGTTATCGGTGGGACGCGGCGAGTTTATAAGAGTATTGCCTGATTCAGTTGGAGGTTTAAATTCTCTAGTTGTTCTACAAATAGATGAGACATTAATCACAAATCTCCCACATGAAATCGGTGCCTTGAAAACACTTGAGAAGCTTGAGATGAGGAAATGTGGATATCTTAGATCATTACCGCAGTCAATCGGAAGCATGAGGGGACTAACGGCTATAGTCATAACCGATGCTACTATCACAGAGTTGCCAGAATCAGTAGGGATGTTGGAAAATCTTACCGTGTTGCGCTTGAACGGATGTAAACAGTTACGCAAGCTTCCAGAGTCAATAGGACAACTCATGTCCTTGCACAGATTGCAGATAGCAAATACTGCGGTAACAGAACTACCTGAGAGCTTTGGAATGCTTTCTAGTTTGATGGTTTTAAAAATGAGAAAGAAGCATCAAAACAGGGAACACACAGAAGAGATCAATTTTATACTCCCATCTTCTTTCTCAAATCTGTCCTCGCTATATGATCTGGATGCTTATGCTTGTAATATATCTGGCAAAATTGTTGATGATTTCGAGAGGTTGTCATCACTCGAAACCTTGAACTTAAGCCGCAATAGTTTCTGCAGCCTTCCAGCCAGTCTGACGGGATTGTCCGTTCTTAAGAAGCTTTTGTTGTCTCATTGTAAAAAGCTCAAGACTCTGCCTCCGCTTCCCTCGAGTTTGGATGAAGTGAATATTGCAAACTGCACCTCATTAGAAAGTATCTCTGATATTTCAAAGCTGCAAAACTTGGTGGAGCTGAACCTTACAAGTTGTGATAAAGTTGTCGATATTCCAGGCCTTGAATGCTTGAATTCCTTGGTGAGGTTGTATGCGAGTGGTTGCAATGCTTGCTCATCAGTTGTTAAGAAAAGACTCGCTAAGGTCCTCTCTCTCTCTCTCTCTCTCTCTCTCTCTCTCTCTCTCTCTCTCTCTCTCTCTCTCACACACACACACACATGCTTGCACGCGTATAGATATAACTCGTTCATAGGTTTGGAAATTTTTGTTGCAGAGCTACTTGAGGAAAATACGCAATCTTAGCATGCCTGGAAGCAAGATACCAGACTGGTTTTCTCAAGGTGTGATTACATTCTCCGAGAGAAAAAACTGCGTTCTCAAAAGTGTGATCATAGGCGTTGTAGTCTCTCTCAACCAACAAATACCAGATGAAATGAGAGAACTCCCTGCAATAGTGGACATTCAAGCAAAGATCCTTGTAGTGGATTTTCCTACCTTCACTTCAGTATTGAACTTACAGGGAGTACCAAACACAAATGAAGACCAATTTCACTTGTGCCGATACCCGACTGGGCATCCCTTGGTTTCTCAGTTAAAAGAAGGTTATAAGATACATGTAACGAGGAGAGATCCGCCAGTGATGACAGGCGTGGAGCTGAAGAAGTGGGGGATTCGTTTTGTCTACGAAGGTGATGATGAATATGAAGGAGATGAGGAGTCATTAAATGAAAGCCAGCAATCCTTGTCAGAAAAACTGGCCAAGTTTTTCGACTCGTTTGAAGAAGGTGACTGAACTCCTGAATCTTGTTCTGGTGTTGACGAAGGAGAAGCGAGGAAGTGAACAAAGATTATCATAATATGATGGAGGGTACTTTATATCTTGCTTCGTGGTGCTCTCTCGTCTTTCTGTCATTGAGTTGGTTGTGGTTGTGGCTATCAACTTAAAACAGTCTGGTATCCTTCTGCTGTGTGAAAACTTAAAAACTTTTATTTAGATGTATGGAATCCATTAAGGGCTAGTTTGGTATTGTGATGTTTTTTTAAAAAGAAACAAAAACTGCTTCTGTTGTGTTATGAGAATAAACAAGTGTAAAATAAAGTTTTTAAGTGTTTGGTGATTTTTTTTTTTGTAATAGTGCTTTTAACAAAAAAAACAAGTGTCCTGAGTCTGTGAATGTGTTAGATGACTAAAAAATGGTGGTGGATTATCTGCCCTCCCATTTTCATATTATTCTCATCCCCTCCTGTTTGTGTGGTCACGGTTAAGTCACGTCAATATTTTATATTGATTTTTTCATAAAAATAATAAAACAAAAAGTAATAGGAATATAAAATGTTGACGTGACTTAATCGTGATCACACAAAACAGGAGGGGGTGAGAAGAGTATGGAAATGGGAGGGCAGACAATCCACCTCCCTAAAAAATATATGATATTTAATGTGATATAATAATTGTCAAAGAGAACAATGTAAGGGCAAATATTGTAATTTTGTAAAATATGTGAGGGTATATTTGTTATTTGAAAATTTTATTAAACGGGCACCATCACTATGCTTTGAAAAAATAAAAACACTTTTTTTAGAAGCATGGTAGAACACATTTTTTTTGTTTTACCAAACACATTTGATGTTCCATATTTGTTAATAAATTGCTTTCTTTATAAAAGCACCACAATCCCAAACCAGACTTGAAAAGACGCTTTGATTGATAAATCCCTTTGATCTGCTCTTTTTCCTGATTGAAATTTCACATTTTTAAGTCAAACGACGGCATTGTTGAGCCAATGTGATGCATCATGTTGATAAGTTTACATTATGTTTGGATGAGAAAAATAAACTTGAAATTTGGATAAAGGTTAGAATTTGTAAATTGAAATGCACCAATTCTCTTGTTTGGATTCATAAACATAGAAATTTAGAATTTCCACGTGGAAAAAAACTTGGAATTTGGAACCTCCAATTCCCAAGTTTAAATTCCATGTAAATAGGTATCATTTCCCAATTTCTATAATTGAGAACTTAAAAATAACAAATTCCATTTTCAATTCTATTGTTCTTTTAGGCTAACCAAACAAAAAAATTCACAAATTCTAAAAAATAAAATTCCGTCAATTTAATTTTTGTCATTTTAAAATTTCTTGGTAATTTTAAATTTCTTCGTCCAAATATAATGTTAGGGTTCATAAGCGAAAACCCAAGAACTTGATGCAGCGGATGCTGAAGATTATGAGGCGAAAAATGATTCGAGAAAACTATAGGATAAAAATACAAACTCGATTGAGAAAACAGTGATCGAGAACGAAAAATGGTTGAAATTTGGTTTCTCTTACACTGGAAAAGAAATGTTCTTCTCTAAGTTGAATTACATCATGTAAATGTACAACCGTGACAAGCCTGGACATACCACTACAGTTCCTCAACACATAAAACGGATACTGGATATATCAAAAGAGCTAGAACTACGGATGATATGGCACAACTAATTACAAATTTTCCTACACGCCTCGACGTCGAAACGATCATTTATACAAAAATCTTCTTGATCCAGTTTATTTCTTTTTCGGTGTCCTTTTCATGCTGGCTCTCCGAGCGACATCCCATGCTTTTTGAGGGGCATGGACTCCCAGCTGGGAAGCGAAAAATGATTCGTATCCAGGCGAGTCAAAAGCAAATCCAGTGTGTTTTGATCCCTCCCTGGGGAGTTGAGCTACGGCAAAGCTCCTTGCCTCAGCTGGCGTGAGCTGGTTTCCGATTTCCAGTAAATCTTCCCTGCTTCTACCTTCCGGCTCATGCCTGTGAACTTCCTGAATTATTTGATAATCGAATGGGAAGAACCATCTCTGGATCCTGTATCCAAAAAGCATCGATTAATTAATCAAATAACAAAGGGAAAACCACCCCTCCCCCTATTGAAAAGCTGCAGATTGCAACAGAGATCTCATTTTCTTACCCTTGGTAAACGAAGTCGCCAAAAAGTGCAAAAACTGGGACTAGCAGAAGTGTAAAGTAGAAATAGAAGGTACTCATCAGGACGTATATGACGTAATAAAGATTTTTCTGCAGTACAAATGCATCAGTTAATATCTCAAATCAAAATCTCAACGAACAAACCAAATACGAAGATAAAAAAGACCCACCTTCTGGTCTATGATACAATATATGAAGATAAATATAAACCACGCTGCAATGCTTCCTCCAACACTAATATAATGCCACCTTGTGATTGAATTGCACATCATAATCAAACGAAAGTTGACCGTCACTACAACACAAGTAAAGGCCATTGTGCTGACATCCCAAAGTCCAAACATCTTTCCGGATGAATTTTGAGCACGATCACTCGAGGAAGTGACAAAATAATAGAAGATTAAAGATTGGTAAACAGAGAAGAAGCCCCATACGGCCACAACCCTCCATTTGAAAAATGCATTTCTTATTCCCTCCTTGTATAGTTCAGGGTACTTCTTGGAGAGGGCTGCACTGACATCCTGATGATAAAGAACAGAAGTTGACCAAAAAAAAAAGTTTATACGCCGCATCCACAAAAAAAGCAATGGCCCAAACAATAATTTCTCCCAGGCGCAATTTAAAAAAAAAAAAAAAGGTATTATTGAGTGTATGGACAGATATAATACCTTGTCAAAAAGCCCGACGATGATTACAGGCAAGGCTGTGAATATGACATTATACAATGACTGAAACCAATCATCGTAGAATCTTTGACCAGAAAATCCAGTTTGAAAGGTGAACCAAAATTGAGTCAACGTGAACGTAAGATTCTTGTAAAAGAAGTATGTAATAACCTGAAAAATGCAATAAGATTTGTCAGCTCGAGACCACCCAACAAATGTTATGTTAAAGTTTTGAAAGTTACAAGAAATCCATACCTTGCATAATCTAATATACGACCACCGTCCATGCACAAGCAGTAAATCAGTAAGAAAACGGAACTGGGCAATAGCAAAATCACTAGCCATCACTGCTTGCATTCCTTCTTGCCCACTTATTCCAACGCCAACATGAGCAGCTTGGATCATGCTCACATCATTGGCACCATCACCAATGCTCAGTGTAATCTTCTTTGCACCTTTTTTTACCATACTTGTCACCTGAAGACAGTGGCAATGTTTTTAGTAAACTGCATAAATATTATATATATTAGCGACAAAATTTTAAGAACTAAAACTCGTTTCCTTATGCTTCTCTAGTGCAGATATTTTAGCGTTACATCCTTAATTAAACCATGTTAAACAGAAAATTTTACATAAGAAACACTTATGTTTTGTCACACATGATTCATAAAATGGAAATTCATAAAGGTCCTATATAATTCAATCCCATTTGCATCATAGGCTTACTACTCAAACACATAATCTTAAGAGTCAAAATTCCATTGGAAAACTCACCTGTGCTTTCTGTAAAGGGGAAACTCGACAGCAAACAACTGAGTTACAATTCAAGCTCAAGTTCAGCAGCGTCACTCGTAGAATGGGGTCTAAGGCATACATCAAGCACTTCCCATCTATTACAAGCGCTAGTTTTGGGTGAGACACACTGTAAAGATAGTGCTGCGCTTCCTCAAGGCACCTTTTCAGTTGTTTTTTTACTTCTTCTCTAATGACACGTGCAATTTCCACTTGGTCTCCCTAACACCATAATCAGAAAGTATATGTAAGTGGAAAATATCGTGGTTGATGGTGATTTCTAATGTATGTAAAGGCTATATGTGAGCTAATAACTTTTTGCTTACCCTGTCCTCAACTTCCCTAATCAAATCAGTTTCTGAACTGATAATGAACTGTTTCATTTCATTGTTGATCAAATTGCATGCTGCAGCAAATTTAAGGAAAAAAAAAAAGAAAAAAAGATAATGATATCAGAGAGAGAGAGAGAGAGAGAGACCGAAAGAGTGATGGTGAGTGAACAAAGGTGAAGGGAATAAAGAAGCCCCAGCTCTCACAAGATACCAACTCACCATAAGCTATATTTATTGCAGTTTCCATCTTGTCCCCCGTTAGCACCCAAATCTTAATACCAGCTCTTGATAGAGTCTCTATGCAATTTGGAACTCCTTCTTGAAGCTTGTCTTCAATGGCAGTGCATCCAATCAAAATGAGATCTTTCTCTATGAGTTCTGCCACCTTCATTGATTTCAAAATTATTTTCAATGATTGATATCAACATCAATAAATAATGAGAGAGAGAAGAGGGGGGAGGGGTGTTGGTTGTTAAAACAAAATCGAAATGGCTGCATAGAAGAATAAAACAGAAAACGACTCAAAGAAATAAAGGTAATGAAGTTATAACAGTTCATACCAAATCTCGAAAGTGACACCTCTATACTAACAAAACCAGATTCAACAGAACATACCTCATCCAACTTCTTTTCACGATCCCTTAGAGAGGATTTAGCCTGAATAAATTTCTCATTCCAGCTTTCATATGTATCAGGACTTAAATCTCTATAGGCCAGGCAAAGAGTACGTAATCCAGCAGATCCAAAAAATTCCAAGTGTTCCCTAGATACTTTTTTCAAATCACCTTGTCCATCTGCCAATCTCTCGTAGATTACATTATCAGCACCCTGTCAATAACAGGTTCCTGACATAATGTTAATTTATTTGCCAACTGCTCAGCAGTTTTCATCAAATATAAAAGCCTCAATACGGTATTACCTTGCAGTACAAAACAAGCCTGCCATCCGTGTAACGGCATACAACAGACTGACGCTTCCTCGTACTAGTTAATCAATAGAAATTGCAATAAATGTTAAGTTAATCAACCATGAAATTATACAAGTACGTTGCCCAAAAAATAAAAGTGAACAAATGTGTTCAAGGACATAACCCACCTATTAAATTCAAGTACATTGAGAATCTCGTAAGACACATCTTGGACTTTACCGAGTTTCTCAGTGTGAGATTCACGCACATAAATTGTTGTCGGTGTACGTCTGAGAAAAAGGAAGATATCAACTTTAAATTAAGCTAGACTAACTGATAACAGCTCTCTCAAAGCACTTCTAGCAGAACCAGAAAAAGAATGGAGAGCAACATTTTATTAGCACAAATAAATAGACACCATTCAAACATTTGAAATATAGATAGGATGGAAACAAATTCATGGATCAAATAAAAAAAGGTTGGTGTTATAGGATGTGAAACTGAACCTCCCTTCACACATCTGTCACTATGTGGCTTAAAAGTTGAAATATAGATAAGTATGACAATAGCAATCCCAGTCAATAGGACAGAACTGAGAAGTGTATACCTGTAAAAGAAGAAGCCGAAGTTCTTTGCAGCAATTACCAAAGCAGACTCATCAGGGGATGCAGCTTGATATATGATTTTTTCCGGGGACTCATCACCCTCAGGAAGCACCGTGTGACATATAGCAAGGCATCTGAAGAATTCCTACCAATAGAACAAAATCTATCAATATAAGTATTATAATATGCCTTCCTGGTACGTTAGACAATCAGAGAAACTAATTCAGCCGTTGCAAGAACAATCCTGTGTGGAATTCCCTCTAAGAAAATAAACTCCAATAAACCCTACAGACCCGTAAAACAAGATGCAAAGAGAAAAACTACAACAGAGTGCAAACAGCCATCATAATAATCCCCTAAAACAAAAGAAGAAAAAGAACTTCCCACATTTAGCATGCTGCATGTAGCTCCACACCTCAGTAACGATGATGAAAATATTTCAATATACTTCTAACAAATAAAAAAATCTACCTTACAAAGATCAGGATTAGGCTCATTCCTCCAACCTCCTCGCATAAGCTTAGGATCATCAAAGTTAAATCCCTTCTCATGGGCTGCATTGCCTGAATTGTACCCCTTTAAGGAACAGTGAAATCATAACTTCATTAAGAGGGAAATTTTCTATCTCATATATAAAATAATTATATCATACATATATAATGTATATATATATGTGTATACAGAGAGAGAGAGAGAGAGAAATACCTCATCAAGTTTTATACCATTCCGCTCTGCTATTCCCCTTTCAATTTCAGTGATACCAGTTCCATAGACCTCCCCTCCAATTGAACACTTAAAGAACTCCATCAAGTTTCTTGTTAGAGTTCCAGTTTTATCAGAAAAGATGTATTCCACCTGACCAAAGGATAGACTGTCACAATTAATAAAAGCATTATAAAAGCAAATTGATAAAAGATTTCAATAAAAACATTCCTCAGTTATAATAAAACAGTGCAAATTTTTCTAATTGCGCAGAGAAAGTAATAAATAGCATAGTTAGAAAATTCGAGTCTTGTACACCACCTGTTTAAAAAAAAAACTTCCGTTTTCTGTACACGTATTAATGATTCATTAAATTGTACGTTTTTTTAAACTCCAGCATACAATACACGTACTTTTCATGTTTAAAACACATTATTTTCACACATTATTTGTTAATATACATATAAAATTCAAGCATTCTACCCGTATTTTAACATATTGAATAAATAAAGGAAGACCCAAACCAACAAGGCTCCCCGATAAAAATGTATAAAATTTTTAAATAAATATTAGTTAAAAGTATCAACCGAATTTTTTACAGTATTATTTTAAAAGTTGCCGACTAATGCAGTAAGTATTTTTCACGTTACTAACTGTGATATTTTTCATGTTACTAACTGTGATAAATAGTAATAACATTACAAAGTAAACAAAAATAGTAACAAATAATTGTTTTCCCCAGAATAAATTAGAGAGAAAAAAACCTTGTGCTATTAGAATGCCAGTTGGGATTTAACTTACCTGTCCAAGTTCCTCATTCAAATTTGAAGTCCTAGCCAAAGCAGGGGTATTGCTTTCGACATGGTACATACGCAAGTCATTATTGATATATTGGGTAGACTGGATAAATTTGATCATCTGCAATCCATAAAATATTTTAGTAGAATTTTCTACCCATCAAAAATAGCATTATACATTTAAGTTGTAGGCAGATGCATCATCTAGCGAAGAAACTTGCCTCAATGGAAACATAAAGAGAAATAGGGATTATTGTTGAGTACAAAGTAATGAGGGTAAACATCGTCAGAAGGATAACCTATAAGACCGATAAACAATATAAGCAAAAAGGTATAGTACAACATGAATTACTCAAAGAAATCCACTCTACAACAATTATTCTGCTGAAGCTAGAATGTTACCAGAAAACGGTTATTAGGGTCAAATGAGCTGTATGACGAGCCGGCATTCTTTTTCCCCCGGAGACCTAAGTAGTAGTACTTGTCGTTGATGAATACACCACTATAGAATTTCATAAACCAAAAACATCATCATGATGTGGAAAAAAAATCATGTAAAGAATTTGAGTGGCAATATAAATTTCAAAGGAAAATACACAATCAAATTACAGGAAAGCATATTCTCAAACCTGCCAATAGCTCCAATCAAACACAACATAAAGAGAAAAGCAAAAAGTGCGAGTATCAGTTTGTCAAGTTTCCTCTCCAGTGTACTTCTTTTCGAAGGAACATTCATGGCATTCATCATAACCTGCAATTTAACCAAAATAGAAGATTACTAATAATTCATAAGTATGGACAGAATATACAAAATGAAGGAGGAGGGGGAGGGAAAAGGGTGGGTACCAATAGGATAAGATGGAAATGCAAGTAGCTTCTTATAACACACATGAAACATATTATAAAATTAAGGACTTGATACCCTTCGGAATCAAAGAGAAACAACTAAGAGGAATGGGACATGTAAAAAAAGCATGTGTAAGACGATAGCACAGTACTTTTTTCTGACAGGGAATCCGAGTCACAAACATCTACTGAAGTAAGAACACTGACAGACAGAAGGAAACTGATCCAAGAATTCACGTTTACTACACTCTACATATGTAAACATAAAGGGTGGGAGTTAAAAGTAGAGGCATTTAATTTACTCCACTTCTTGATAACATACCTTGGTTTCATGACCTGTAAATATAACAGTCGCAACAATGTATTCAGTATTCCTGAGACTGCAACCCTGTAAAAATATAGCAAAGTCGCAATTCCAATGAGTTTTCCAGGTCAATTTCACAGGTATATAGGAGAGCCGAAATCAAATCAAACAAACAATACAAGACCATTAGGGATCAATAATACAAAGATTAACATGGTTCACAACTCTATAATTAGTAATTGACAAAAAAAAATTCATGCACACCAACTAGTTCCACAGAAAATTGATATGCAAGATTGTTAAATGTAGACCATTTTTATCAGCTACAAGTAACTGTACAGCAAAAATGAGTGCAAATCCATGAGAAGCTATTAAAATCACGTTCTAAAATAAATTCCAATACTGAGAAACAAAAACAATATCATACTCGCAGCAAAAGTTGGTTTGGAGATAGAGGTAACGTCTGCTTGTCAATAATGAGATTTCCAGTGAAGGTGTACAATGAATTATTAGGTTGTTCACACTGCACTTCTCCTGCAATTAGGCATTAAAGTTCATCAGTAAGGCATTCATCAGAATCATCACAACTGCAACAAATGACTTGTCAATTTAGCAATCAAATTTCACACCCATCGCATTTAACAAGATTACTTAAATCATTGTTTGAAGAACACTCAAGTATATGAATGTACAATTATAAAGACATGCTGAATGGCAGGTTAACAGGAAATACTAAACCTTTGAATTCAGATGCTTTCTCAGGAGACGAGTAATCCCAAGTCTTTTCTAATGCTTTTCGGATCTTCAAATTAGTTTCCCCGTCCAAATTTGCAGTCTGTTACAAAAAAAAATAAATAAATAAATAAAATAACAAAAACAAATTTCACTTATTATTTATTTTGAAAAAGGGTGAGTCCATCCATGTTAAACATGGCACGACTGAATATTTAAAAATTAAAAGAGATGAAAGAATCAAAGACCTCAATGTAGCAGACACCATCGGGGTTTGTACCAGCAAGAAAAAGCAGATCTGCAGGGAAATATCCATTCTGCTTGATCTGAAACCAATACAAAAACATCAGGTTCTAGGTAGTGCCAAATAAAATTCCTTTTTGAATGGAAACAACATGCAAATATATAAACAGAACAATTCAAAATTTTAAATGAAAAACAGCAAACATCCAGGACAATATGCATCAAATATCTTCTGCTTGCAAGAAAGAAAAAAAAAAATCATCATAACCATATAAAGCGTTACTCAATTCCATGTTTCTAAAACTTTGGACAGCAAGGAAAGAGCAAGAGTGGGAGAGATGAAAAGTTACAACTAATGGGAATTTCCAACCTTCTCAGCCATCACAAGACCAAGTTTATTTAAAAACATCATCACATTGAACAGTTACAATTAAAGAGCACTTCCAACCAATTCAACTATCACATGGTCATGTTTGCACTTTGCACACATCATCAACAGGACAAAACCTCTCTGATAGCAACAATCTCTATTCTGCTATAGTGCCAATTCAACTATCGCATGGTCATGTATGCACACATAATCAACATGCCAACTAGACCACGCATCAGCTGAACTGCAGCACTGAGTAGTTTCTGTCCCCCGCCAACCTTGTTCCCACAAAGAAAAATCAATTCCCACATAATTGGGTTGTCAATAGTGCCAATCATTATGGAGACTTGTTTATCCATAGAAAAATATCAAAATATAATATGACAGAGCAAAACCTCCCAATACAGAGTTTTTAATAAAGGATGCTCGGATACGATAATTCACAAGCCTACAAAGTTCTAATGTGCAATAAACAATGATGGGAATGGAAGGGTAAATGAATAATACGATAAACTGGAGAAAAACAATCAGCAGAAAATGAATAGATGCACCATAAGGTGAAAATGAGATGGTGCTCAAATGCTTATATAATAAATGGGAATCTTTTTTTCTGCCCCAGGGTTGGGTGGGTAAGGTTTTACAACATGCAACAACTATCATCATCCACAGAAGTTACAACTGATATCCATGTTACAGGATAACACAATAACCTTATAGAAGTGCATATATCATATTATGGCACATCAAATGCATTTCCAAAAGGAAACTTAAGTAAGAAGTACACTCACCCTGACAATATCTCCAACCTGCAACTTTTTCCAGGGAATACTTTCCCATTTTTTATCTTGCAAGACATCAACAGAAGCATTATTTATGGTCATATCATTCTGGAAGCGCTTCTGTTTAACATAAATTCAAAATAAAAAGATACATAGTTAAACATTCGTCCTCAGTTTCATACTTAACTGCATAAAAATGATAGATAAAACTTCAAACCACAGCTATCACAGAGAGAGAGAGAGAGAGAGAGAGAGAGAGAGAGTTGATATTGGAAATACAGAAAAACAAAAAAGGTAAAAATCAAGGCTGCAGGATATAATAAGCAGACTGGTACTCACCCAATCCTCAAATGCTTCCTTAACAAGAGAAACAAAAAGCACCAAACTCAGAGGGACCACATTGGTTACAGGATGCACAGGACTGCAATATTACACATACTTGGAAACGTTATGCTTAGAATTTAACAACTATTATAAATTATTACAGTGAATCAGTTGTAGTCAGTACCCTTCAGATTCAGTGATGCCAAAGCAAATTTGTAAGCAATATTTCCAAAGTGCACGTAAGTGTGCTAATAACAAATAAAAGAACCCAAACTGAAGAAAATAGGGTGCAAACATCTCTCTTTTATGTTCGGAAACTAAAAACAAACTTCCACTTAATAATGTGCATAACTGAATGCAAAAACATAAACAAATAAAACTGGCATCTCTTATACTCAGGTGCATTTTCCCCTTCATAAAGGTTCTACCCAACACATATACAGGTTTTCATGTTAAGACTTTGTAATATAACATTACAAGATAAGTAACAAACCAAATAAAGTTAAAATACCTGATTGGCGTTGTTGATAGAATTGAGATTGTAAGAAAGTACAGGTTAGCTACCCGCCTGAACTGTCAGTGTAAACAAAGAATTTCTCAGGACCATAAAAAAATAAAATCATAGGTGTTGGCAACTCTAGTCAATTTGTTTTATTCATTGAAATTGCCCTTAATTTTAAGATTTCCAACTTTATCCACCAAGGGAATGCATCTCCTATAAACTTTTCTTATCCATCCAGTCTAGTTGTCAATGCTCCAAAACAACCATAATAAGATTTAGTACACAAGCTCTGGTTCTAACTTCTTATTTGGTTGGGTCAGAAATTGCCGCACCGAATCATATTATAACTTTACATTCTAATATAACCATATTCATCTACGTAGTTCAAAGGCCCGTGAATTACCTGTTCAAAGAGTCCTTTTGGCAAAAAAGTAAAGAAGTTGTACTTTGTAGTTGATATAGAATTCCCCTGGAACAATTGAACGCATAATAGTTAAAACCGTATACAAACAAAACGGTGTAAGATTTAAAGTAGTGGATAACAGAACATAGATTATATATCCTATAGGTTTATAGTCAAACAACCTGTTGATGGTACAAGGTGGAGCTAAAACAAAATCCTGAAAATATCCACTGTGCTAGAAAATTATTCTAGATTCTGTTAGGCCAAATCCTAATCTACTGTTCTGTGATCCAGATAAAAAGTGGGCAGCTAACAGCCTAACACTCTAAAAGAACACTAGTGAAGCCTCAATCAACGACAATGAGCGGAAAACTACCCACATTGATACTTCTATACAGGCGGATAATCTTTCTTGCCTATCTCTATTCCTTTTTGTTGGTAGCAAAATCCAAAAAATAATTAAATAAATTAGAAAAACACAAACACTTAAAGCAGCTTAAATTTACTTCCACAACTGCATTGCGCTTTGCATGAACATTGATCATTCCTTAGAACCATGGGGAAGCTTCATTTAGCATAAACAGCATTTTTAGCATTGAATTTTTTTTTTTTCCGTTACAGAAACCCTAATCTCTTCAATACCACACTATCCACCAAAAACCAACAATAATTAACCGCAACTAATTCAACAGAAAAAAAAATTATAACGAAAGCAGTGAAGGTCCAATTTCCCTGGACGTTAACTGAGGAAAATCAACAATCCAACATTTCAATTTCGATTATATTCTCTCCCTAATTTTCTCGGAACCCAAAAAGAAAATACAGTAAACGGAGAATACGAGGACAATAGGTAGAAAAATCGAGTCACCTACCGGGAATCTGACTGGAATGTTAGCCTCGCGATCGTTGCAGAAAATAGTGCGGTGACCCGGCGCCTGTGGCTGGACTCTCCCGAGCCGAACCGTCCGAGTCGTCGACGTCCACTCGGGCTGCGAACTCGAATTGCGACCACCCAGCCTCGCTCCTCTCGAGGACCGATTCCATCCACTCATCTTCGGCCCGATCCAAACTCAAACGACGAGTCGTCTCCAAAGAATAATCTCCGATCGGACCCTCAATCGTCTACTCCCCTATTTCTCGCCGGTAAACGGTGGTTCAAAACGCTTCGTCGAACGGTGCCGGAGGAAGTGCGTCCGTATTCAACGCCCCCTCAAACCTGCTTCCATTTTTCTTCCTTTTTTTTTCCTTTGAATTTTCTTTTTCGCGTAAGACCATGAACGAGGTAATTTCTCAGCGCGAGTAGTCTGTGCGCGTATGGCGAGATCTGGCGGCTTTCTAGATGTGGTGACTGGTGAGGAACCGAGGAGAAGGACTGTGACTGGACGCGCGGGTGGGAGCGTGGTGTTTGGAGGGTCGATATCTTAAGCGCAAAGCAGGACCTGGTTCTCCTAAATTTCTATGCGGCGTCGTTTGGTTCGCCGTTGGTATATGTAACGGTTAGTTCAGACTCCGAAGAAGACGCGGGTCGTGGAGGTCCTGGGGCGGTTGACGGACTTTTCTAACTACCCCTTTACGTTAGATTTTATGAGGCACATTTAATTTAATACCATTTTTTATAAGATGATTTAGGAATCGTTTAGATATGCTTTTAAAATGATTGGAAACACTTTTAAAGAAAATATTTTTGGATTCCAAAAGCATTTTAAGTGCTTTCTATAAGAAGCATCAGTTATTTGCTTCTCCCAGTAAGCACTTTAAGTGATTTTCCAGGATTTACTAACATTTTTACTAAGTATTATTTTCAAAAATATTTTCATCAAAAACGCTTTCAATCATTTTAAAAGCACATACAAACGAGATCTTAATAGCATTTTTAAACCTTTTTATTTTTGTATTTACAAGCCTCTTGCCACCAAGAAAAACTTGTGTGAGACTCGGCCTGCTATTAGATTTTACTGAATGGCACTACAGTTCAGTCAAAACTCATCATCTAATAAATTTAAAATAGAATACTATTTTATCATTTTTTTTTATTTTAAATTTTTCATAATCACCTATTGTGGCAAATTTTTTTATTTTTTTTATTTTTTATAAATATATATATATTTTTTTAAAAGAATAATGCTAGAGAGATCAAATTTTTAAATGAACTTACAAACCAAATGAGATGTCACCAATAAGAAACAAGCATGTTAATCGACACTTAATTAATAATTCAATCATCTATATACACATCATTTGGTTTAAAAAATCTGACCTTACTAACATTACTCCTTTAAAAATAATGAACTTATATGCAACCCGCAGTCCCACTACGTAATATGGGTCTATAACATTTAGTAAAATTTCCATCATATTCATGTGATTTAACTAAAAATGTCAAGTAAAATATTACCTTTGCCTGTGACTATTTTGGTCTACAATTTGTTGCAAAAGCCTTATCTTAAATCTCATGAAACCTCAATTAAATAAGAGCATTAATTTTTACAGTCGAAGTTACAAGTTTTGAATTCTATTTGCCCTATTACTTGTATGAAAAACGCTTATGAACAATAAAATTGAATTTCTCATTTATTTGTTACGAGGCCAACTTCTTTGTGCAACTTTCGTTTGTTAGGCTTTGGGCCTAACAATTGTCTCCCTTTTCTTTGTCAGTAGGCCCAACTTGTAAATCGATGTAAGAAAACAGATATGCTCTCCCACGTCAATGCCTTTTCCCTGTACTCACTACTCAGTGGGTATTTACATCAAATTAAGACTTGGTTTGTTACTTAAGTGATTCTGAAAAAAAGCTGGTATCAAAAAAAGCTGGGAGCTGTTTTTGTGTTTGGTAAACATTCAGCTTCAGCTTTTTTTCATAGTTTTTGGTGAAAAAAAAAACCAAAAACAAGAAGCTGCAAAACCCAACTTTGAAAAACCGACTTTTTTTCACATTTGTTTTACATAAAAGTTTACCAAACACTATAATACTACTTTTTTTTTTCAAAAGCACTTTTACAAAAAAATTTACCAAACACTCTGTTGCTTTATTTCACAGCTGTTTATTCTCACAACACAGCAAAAGTAGGTTTTCTTCAAAGCACAGCAATACCAAACCAGCCCTAAAAGGATGGTAGCTGAAGTTCTAAGCTGAAAAACATTATATCCCAGCGAGAAAAATAGGCTTCCAGAAAGCAGAGGCTTAACTAATTTTATTTAATTAATCTTGTTTCAGCTTAGAAGCGGTAGATCTCGGGTTCGAGACTTTGGAGCAGCCTCTCCATAAATGGGGGTAAGGTTAGCCGACATTCACCTCTCCCAGACCCTGCGTAAAGCGGGAGCCTTGTGCACTGGGTACGACCTTAATCTTGTTTCAGCTTAATAACAAATCATCAATGTTATATCAACGTTTACACAAGACGTGACGAGAGCATCGAAAATATAGAACAAGCAGCATTCTTTACAAGAACATTACTAATTGTCCCGGGGGGTTTTGTTTCGGTATTTATACGGAGAAGAATATGTAGCCTGCTATAGAGGCGTGATGATATACGAAGTTAAAAGTTCGGTTTTTCAACACAGAAACAGATGGAGATGTTTAGTTACATTACTAACTTAAGCAGCAGCATCGTTGACGGAAATAATCACAGCTCCATGCCTGATGTAGGATGTGAGAGTGTCTTCGTTGATTTAATAACGCGGTATACTTTTTTAAACAGCTACTGAAGGAGGAAGCGTTCCCTTTGCCTTTATTCCAAATCTGAAGACGAGTTTTCTAGGCTATGTTGTTCTATTGAAACCACCACCAACCTGCATATGCAACCACTCGGGTGAATTGCCGCGGCTATATTCCCTGGGAGGCTGTGTACTGAAAGCCATTGCAGCATTATCGAATGTTTGTTGACCGAACTGAAATGATAAAATTGATCTGTTATGAGAATGGCAGTCCGTAAAATAGAGGAATGAATCAACTCCCACCAACACATCCGTATTTTTCAGCTTTTGTTTCTTAACCCAACATAAGATTCACATTCACCAATAACTTGGACTTTTAACTCATGAATTCCTATTGTGATCGATATGGTAGCTTCATCTAGGAGAAATGCGTGCGTGAATGTGAACAGAGTTCTGATGAAAGAGAACGAAACTGTGGTCCAAAATGTTGACAGAAACTTTCAAAACACAGAAATCTGGTTTTCCATCATTAAAATGGACAACGATGGATAACAACATAGACTGGCAACTTCACATCAAGTAAAGAAGTAATCAAGGAACTTTGGTTGTCATACTGCTTCGGTTTTACTTTACCGACTTTCAAATAAGACTACTGACATGTACATGTTTAGACTGATGAATTTGATGTGTGCAATAATCCATGGCATATGGAAAAAAGTTGGAAAAAGAAAACAAGAAGGTACTACGATGAAGCACTCAGAGAGAAAGAAGCGAGGTGAAAGCGATTTTAAACTCTTAACAACTGCACATAACCTATAGACTTACATCTTTAGAAGGAAACGCCTCAATTCCAGGGTTCATTCTTGTATTAACTGCTTCAAGCTTCATCGACAGGAACTGCAACATCCCGAACATGGACAGTGCTCGAGCCTAAGTTGCATGTTGAAAAATTCATAGTAAAAATGAAGAACGACTGCAAATTATAAACATATTCATACCTCAACCTGCCGCTGTAGCGATTGGATGTAATTAATTATCTCATCAAGCACAAGTGCTTTTCCAATAACCTGAATCGGATAACTTACCATATCAGCAGTTTTCTACATGTTAATCCAAGGCGGAAACCAACTCGGTAAAAATAAAAACCGAAAAAAATTCCAGTAGCGCTATTTCGAACACATTGAGATGCAATTGGTTGTTGACTAGTAGATGAATTTATTAAGAGGATGGCCATACCCTACCTTGTTACAACCAGGGACCAGATCTTGGAGGATTTTCATCCTCTCGCTTATCTTCTCTCTTCTAGCCTGTCAACCATATATTCCAAATTTTCAATCAGTGTCCATCATTTAATAGCTCAAGAAGATTGATCGAAAATTCAACCAAAATCGACGATGGTGTTATGTGAACAAAAGAGAATGTTATGGATCATAAGTGCTTTATTCATGTCCCGTTTCTCAAATTTTAGCCCTTACTATAAAGTAGCTGACATTAACAACCTAGAGCTCAATTTCAGGTCTCGTAAATTAGAGTAGTTCATAATATCGCTCGAAAATATTGGACTTGGACAAATGAAGTAAATTACTCTTTCTGCAAGACTGTGGCTATCAGTAGCTTGACCCCTTCTAGCTCGGACATGTATGTAGTCCTGCTTAGGCGGATCAGGCGGCTGAGCGTTTTGCTCCGCCGGCTTGCCTGAGCTGGTTTCCGCTTCGGCTTTCGACTCGCGAGCACTCTCATCTCTGCAGCGAGCTGATGTTTTAAGCCGTTTCCCATCACAATCACTCTGCCAAGACAAAATTTGGAACAAAAATATGCAGATTTAGAAATTGTTCAATTAAAGAAGAGGACTAATTCCAATTACACATGTGTAGATATAGAAATTTCAAATACAACCATTAGAAATTTCAAAGAAAATCACTAAACACAAAGTAAACAGAAATAGTTTGCTATAATTAGCAAAAAGCTAATCAGAGTTTTAAGTAAATAAACAATTGAATTATATATTGAATGAAGAAACAATAGAAATACCGCGCCAATATTGCCACTGCTTTTTGGAGACTCGTCGTCGGCCTCGCGCCTTTTCCTCGCGGCACCGCCATGCCCTCCGCCGCCTCGGTGATCCAAGCTCATCGGATTCGGATCACTACCGGCCAAGACGTCCCGAATCGCACCCGAGACGTCCCCAAACTGCGCGAAACTCTGCGAGAAGTTCGGCCTCCGCAGCCCCAAAGCTCCTCCGGAGTCTCCGGCCCTCGCGCCGCTTCCGTTCATCGGGAGCGGCCAGATCTCAGAGAGAAACGACGTCGCATTGGCGTTGGAGAACGAGCACTCGTTTACGAGCGTCGGCGGATCCATTTTCACACTCCGATCCGGTTCAAGTTCGGGTTTGGATTCGGATTAACGTTCGCATTCGCCGGATTCAAATAGTTCTTTCAAATAAATCTCAAAGTCGATAGATGTAGAGAGAGAGAGAGTGTGTGTTTGGTGCTGTGCTTGATCTCCTTGGACAGTGGAGGTTGGTGCGCACAATGCCTACTGCGTACTGGAGAGTTTTACTATTTCTTTTGTCTTCCGCTGCGCCTTCTCCTCCTCACAATTTCACGACACGCAAGGCACTTGTTTTTTTCATCGACAGCGACCTCGGGAGCTGCGAAGCGAACTCACTTGCAGTGAGAGCTTTTCTCGGAGCCTCCAGCGTTTCTCTGTCCCTTTCCTTTCATGCCCTCCTTCCCCCTCCCTTCTCTCTCACTCTTCTTTTTGTAAACCTTCTCCTCGCTTCTCCACCGTCCGATCAAAGTACGATCCCTGTCAATCACATTGACGGTGGGGAGACACTTTGGAGCATTAGTCATACGATCACGTGAGATAAGAATTTTCAAGATACGAATATATTGTTTGAAACGGAATATTACTATGGCGGTGTACCCAAAGTTTTCCCACCATGTGTGGCGTTATTCACGTATTAAAATATAAATGGATTACAAGATTATATGTCACTAGCCTATGTTTACTTATTAGCATGACTATATCAGAGGTGAGCCATTGCAATAAAAAACTACAAGTACCGATGTAAACGCTCTCAACTGCTTGAGTAACAACACTTTTACAACCTATGTATGTTATTACTAAAGAAGATACGTGTTATAACATGAATTAATCGTTAGTACCCATTGATGAAGAAAAAGTTGCATTGAAAAAACTTCTTACTACGGAGAATATTCAAATTTTTTTAAGACCAATTTACATGTCCTTACGATCAAATAATGCAACAACATGTGGAAAAAAAAAACATATACAAAATATTATATTATTGGACCGAAAAACTGTGACAGTCAAATTTAATCCCTAACAAGATCAGTATATCTTGGGTTATGAAAGATGGGGTGAAGCTGAAGTGTTCGCTGGCTAGCGCCGAGTTCAAGTTCAATGTACTCTCTTGTTTGAGGTTTCGGGTGACGATATGTTGATTATTAAGTGCATGGATTAGGGTTGTTTAATGCTTGAATAACGTAGCTTATGATCTCCTAAAAGGTGGGTTAGTGGGTTTTCTGTAGTTTAATCATTGTTCTGATTATGATGTGTGTTAAAGGTCTAATTAATATTAAAGATTCGACAAATCTGTAGTTTTAGATTAGGGGATAATTGGGACCATTTTTGGAAGATTGGACAACATGGAGGCCCCCCTTAACTGGCCTATCATGATCGTTGTTTCCCAAAAAGGAAACGTTGCGGTTCCCTTTTTTTGAAATTAGATGTTTATTTTTTCAACTCATCTAACTCAATCTTTAACCAAATATTTACATTAGGAGTATCCAAATATCATTAGTGGATGTATGTTTTTAGGGTTTTTTTTTAAAGGAAAACTACGAAAAATTCAAAAAAACTTCTCTTTTAATGAAAAGCTCTTTTTAAAAATATAGTGAACAATACCAATGAAAGGTATAAATGTGGTTTTTCGTTAAAAGTGAACAGTACCGAAAGTGTTTTTGTTAAAACTCCCTTTTTTTAATGATAGAGTTGGTCAAATTTGAACATAAGAATTTCCTCTAAATATCGTAAAGATTGTGTGTCACTATATCAAACGTTCATTTATGAATTTATGTCATATATTTTAACCAAATGATATCCCATATTTTTCCAATTATATACTATAAAACACTCATTATTAATTACGACGATTTAAAAACTTTTACAATCGCATTTGACAAAAAGAATTAAAAACGTTTTGATTAAAATTTATTGTAAAATGACTTACGAGCAAATAAAAAATATATTAAATTATCTTTTTTTTTTTTTACAAACAGTCGCATTAGTGAGTTTAATTGTTGGTTGTCAAGCGGAAGAAATTTGTGGAAATCAAACTTGCACTAAGATGCATAAACATCATTACTTTTCGTCACTGCAATAAAGGATCTAGTCTGCAACCTTAAATGATCAGTTAAGTTGAAAGAAAGTAGGGAGCCTTCCATTCCAATTTATCTCAATCGGTTTGGAATTCTATTCCAAACCAACTTTGACAGAGAATCATTACCCCTCTGGAGGAAAAGAATCAGTGACAGCAATTTTGGCACTCACCAAAAAAAGCTTCCAATTTGGCATACTCCACGTGCAAATATATGTACATAGATATATATAGGGCTGGTTTGGTATTGCTGTGCTTTGAAAAAAAGCTACTGTGAGAATAAGCGTATGTGCTGTGAGAATAAGCGGCTGTGAAATAAATCAGCAGAGTGTTTGGTAAACTTTTTTGTAAAAGTGCTTTTGGAAAAAAAAAAGCAGTCTGATAGTGGGTCTTTTCATTAAAGGAGCACTGTAGCTCCGTGTGCTTTGAAAAAAAAAAGCCAGTTTTCCAAAGCTGCAAATAGCAGCTTCAGCTTTTTCCTTTGATTTCAGCTTATTCTCACAGCAGCTTCCAAAATAAGCCATTTTTTTTCAGTTTACCAAACGCCTAAAACCCTCACAGCTTTTTTTCATGGGTGCTTTTTTTTTAATCACCTCACTCCCAAACCACCCCATAGAGGTGTGCATGCAATATTGGGCAGATGCTTTTCGGGTAAAATAAGATTCCCATTACATGCGCATTTCTACTTAGTAAGTGTGCTTGTCTGTTGCTCGAGTATATGATATAACCTAGGACCACTTCTCAGCAGTACTTTCCTTTCCCTGACTAAAATGTATTTCTCACGTGTTGGAAAAAAAATATCAACAATATCCATTGTATATATGCATGAGAGCATGACTAAGGTAAATCATACATGCGCATGTTGATCTTGATCGTTGATGTATGCAGAACTTGTAATGTATTGACTGTTATGATCACCATTCGAATGAATGGACGACAATCAGGATCAATTTCTTGCACGCAGTGACGGATGTGTGTTGGGACAAGGTGGTTCTAGGATTACCTGGAGTTCGAGAAATACATTTGAAAGTCTTTTGAAGACCCTTCAAATGTTTGGTACATGTCTTTTTTGTGCCCACCAAGTGTTTGACGAAATGCCTCTCGCATAGCGCTTCGACAACACTTGACAAGTTCTCTCAATAGCACTCATCATATTGCTTCTGCATGGGTCAATATCTTTTAACATGTGCGCAACTTGGTTAAGCTGACGATAACTAGCATACCAAGTGTTCAACGAAATGCTAGTGAATAAATTGAATCTTTTTGAAGATTTCGCGTTCTGTTTCTATCTAAAAAACTTAAACTTGTAACATTGGGACCTCCCAAAGTTTGAATTTTGGATTTGCCACTACTTGCATGCATGCATAGAGTATTTTTTTATCCCTAAATAAATGTGAGAATTTGAAATAAAATTAGAGGCTTCGAAAAGGCTCGTGTACTCATGAGTACCCCTAAAGAGCAATCATAAGGTCGGTCTTGCATGTGCACAAGTTGATAATGACGATTTTTGCATTTGTAGCTCACAATGCATCCACAATTAAAATCATCGCATAACCCGATGAAATGTAACATAAATAAATGCGTGAATTTGAAATCAGTTATTGAATATCGTACTCGTACTTATCTTTAACAACTCTTTGATATAACAAATTGAAGTGGTAAGGTCGTGTCATTGGCCTGAACTAGTTTGATATACATACAATACGCATTTGTCAAAACTCATAAGATAGTAATTGATGGATATGACGAACGCTTCGAGTATAAGTCTTGCCAAACCCTTTGCCTCTTTCTACTATCAATTGTGGTTAGGCACACGCAGTTGCCGGAAAGGATATGCTGCCCTTGCTCCAAATAACTACCACACCTTAAATCGAGAAATTCAACTCGTGCAGTTAATCTATTTTATCACGTGCGTTGATTGCGACACTGGTCCTTTTTGCCGTCTGTGTTCAATCCGATGCGATGGATATGGCTACCAGCTACCAGCACAGCAAAGGGAAATAAGTTTGGTAGCCTTGCCTTTTCAAGGATTAACAACACCATGTCCTCTTCATCCATCGATATTGATATTTTGATGCGCTAAGTTAATATTTATAACTTTGTGTTTAGATTCGTTATGAATGTAATGTTGAGATTAATTGATCGGAAATATTTTACTCTCATCATATTCCATTTTATGTTACTCTTCATATCGATGTCTCTTGATAGACTATTTTCATGTTGTATTGCATGACATCGTAAATTTTTTTACTTTTAGAATTCAGTGGTATATCGCTTCTTCTTTAAAACCAAAGTTTACTGTTACATGGAGGAATTAGTTCAATTAGGCATACCATGTGGGAGAATAGTAAAGATGGCTACGAAATCACCATGCGATTTTGTGCCAGATGCTTGTACGATGAAATTTCTGTCGACCATTTTCTCTTTTGGGTGGATGTAGCAGATTTATACAGTAAGTAGACATATGGGTGGCACCATATGTGCGATACTATTCTCAAATAGTGAGCAAAATGAGTCATATTGGGGTAAGAGTGCGTTTGGTCGAAACTTCATTTGAATTATTTAACGAACTAATACTCAATCTCTGCTTTGTCAGTGAAATTCTAAATTTAAATTTCGTAAACAATAATTGTAAACGAAAAAAAAATTTGAGGCTATTGATAAGATCCGCAACTATTATCAATTTCTGCATAACTAGATGATCATTTAAAGTTACCAATTAACAACTCGTATATGATCGTTTAGATCAACAAAAAATTGGACCACTAACAAAAAAAAAGGGCTAAATGTTAAAGATACTTAAATGGGACCTAACTGGGCGTGGATGATAAAGGAAAGGGATCCTCTCCAGATCTCTTCCTCCTAATTCATTAAGTTCGGGGATCCTGACCATCAAAAAATGATCAAACGACTACAAATAAGGACTCACTTTAAATGTTATAATAACTTTAGACGTTTGATCAAATTTTAATAATTTGAATCCCAGACTTAGTAGATTAGAAAGAAATGGTCTGGAGATGATCCCTTTATGATGATAAAGTATTTGATAATTGTAGATGTTAGAACAATTTTATGGAATTAATTTGCACCTATAGATTGTCAATTTTCAATCCAATTTCCTCAATTATGGTTAATGATGGATATTTCAATGTTGAGAAAAAAGTTGTTGTATGGGAATTTAATCACTAGCGGGTTTTCTTAATTGGTGAGTGATCATAAATTATGGAAAAAAGGAAAAATTGATGAGATTTGACAAGTTGCATGCATAAAGCGTGTGTTTTTTACGTCTTACAATTTTAAGGTATGTCTGGAATTTGATTTTGTAAGGCATTTTTACAACAAATTTGTTTATGTTTGGGATTGTTTTTGTAAGATGATATCTTTTGATGTATGTTTTTTCCGTAGATGATAATCATGAGATAGTGTTGTTAGATGAAACACATGAGGGAGTAAATATGAAATTTAATCTTTGGTGAAAAATGTTAACATCTAAAGATATTCGCTTAAATAGATTAAAGACAAAGCATATAAAAGAAAAATCCAATGAGATTGGAAATCTAACTAAGACAAGTGTGAGGATAAGAGATCAGAAAGTGCTAAAGAATTGTGGCACATATAAAGTGCAAGTTCAGTGCAATCTTAACACGTCCTTGCATCATATCGATAATCGATTCTTTCGGGGTTATCGGAAAATTTTCTTTTGACGTTAAGAAAAAGGAGGAAAAAAACAGCTCGCGCTTAGCTGCACCACATTAATAATTTGGACTTTTAGCTAGCTGGGGCATATATCAGCATATCACAGTTGCAGTGTACGTCTGGAATGAAAGTACATAAACTGGGTCCTGATTTCGACCATATTTTTCAGCCCAACGAAATGACATGTGGCCCAGGAGACACCTGGCTAATCATAATAATTCGAAGATTAGATATGGGGATTGGGATCCAAAACATCCAATCCAATTGGTAATGCTTTATATCCAGAGAATTTTAACGAAAAACTACGTTTTTATCTTTTCTTGATACTATTCAGTATTCACTATACCTTTATTTGTCATTTTTCATTAAAACTAAAGTTTTTTTGGACTTTTTGTTAATTTTCTTTTTTATCTACAAATTAAAAAAAAACATGCACATCTTTTTTTATTTTTGTTTTTTTGTCAAACAATAGATTTTGTTAGAATGTTTGATTAGTCACTAACAGAATTTAAACACATACCGTCATGTAAGAGTTCAACACATTTTTACTACTGTGATAAAAAGCAACTTGATTTTCTAGATTCTTTTGAATTATTATTTTTGTGTTTGAAATGAAAGCTGTAAATCCTGATTATTTGGAAGATAAAAGCAAATGGTGCCAGACAGCCCAAGTGGAGAGTGGACAAGAAGATGGGGAACATATGTGATAAGTTTTTGAATTCTTTCTCAACATGCTTTCATCATCTTTGCGACCCTATTTGGAGACTAATTTCAGACACAATTAATTGGCCGAATTGATCAAAGTGTTGAGTGTAAACTCTTCGCCGGATCCATCGAGTGTTGAGAGTATAATACTATATTAGAGAGAAACAGATTTTATATGTGCTTATAAAAGAGTTGGTACGTGTTATATCAATATAGATGGACAACATGATTGATCATCAATAGTGTATGCACACAATTCGAACTTTGGAAGTCACAATTAAAGATCTAGTATTTAGATAGAAATAATATGATAGATGGACGACATGATTGATCATCAATGGTGTATGCACACGATTCGAACTTTGGAAGTCATAGTTAAAGATCTAGTATTTAGATAGAAACAATATGCTGAGTGTTGTCGAGATCCTGTGCCGCTTAATTTACCAAGGTATATAGATCATGCATTACTTCAAACACTTGGTGGGCTTTGCAGGCGTGCTTTTCAACCTCCAGTGGGTCCCAACCACACCTTCGTTCATATGTGGATCCACACTTACTGATGACGATTGATGTGTTATGGATCTAAGGTGTAATTTTGATAATAAACACACATGTTATCACTTGATCATTAAACAATAACATTATGTGACGATGTGACTGTCACACTGAAAAATCTATCATCCAAACTCAGCGGCGGAGCCACTTGAGGACTAGGGGAGGTTCGGGTCTACCTTGAAATTTTTTTCATTATGTAGCTTCTCTTTGTATTCTTTTGGTTGGTTATACTCTGCATTCTTCGACTTTATTATATTTCTCTAATTGACAAAAAAAAAAAGTGTTCTATAGTAGTATTGTTATGAAACCAAAGCCTTTGTTCAACTAGTCTTCCTTAGTTAGTTCACTATTTTGCATGATAGAGTGTTGTTTTATAATGAAACCACGCATATATGGAATAGAAGAAGAATTTATCTTGAATCACAATTTCTATAGCTGCAGTTTTGAACCATGAATATTAATTATTTTCCAACTTAAATGTAGAAACTTATAGCCACTTAGTACTACGGTCTAGTGATATTCCTCTTTACTTGTAAGTGAGAGATCTTAAGTTCGATTATCACCAAAAAGGCGAATTTGAATCATATTATTGCTTACCCATTGTGAGGCTTAGCTCACCCCTCCCCCTTAGTGCAAATAATATTGTTTGTTAATATATATATATATATAAATTTTTTTCCAATGTTCCAAACAAGAGAGATCTGATCGTTGTAATATATGTAATCAAATTAATTTCAGTGACTACTTGCATAAAGGTTGGCCACGCTTCAATAATATTAGAGACTATTTGATGTTGAGGTAATTATAATAAAGGTAGTTTAGCCAAAAATCAATAAAAAATTTACTATTTAGTCGTATATCAATGACATATTTTTTGTTTTAGACTTAATCAATGTTATATTTTTATTAATTAGGTATAGGTCAATGATGAATACACCATGGACTTTAAGCCATTGTAAATAGTTAGAACTTGACTCTTCTATCATTCTATGTCTCATTCTCTCTATAAATGTCATATGGGCTTTAAACTATTATAAATAGTTAGAACATGAATATTCTTTCACTATCTCTTTCGTGCCCTTTGTTAACATGGAACAATCTACTCAACTCAAGAAAACGGAACCAAAAAACAAGCAATGCACTGCAATGTTTGAATCAAAATGTAAAAAACAGAACCAGAAAACAGACATTGCATTACATTGTCTAAATCCAAAAGTAAAAAACATAACAGACACTCCATTACAGTGTCTAAAGCTTAGGAGGCGTGTGAGAGATGGAAAAAACAGAACCATGAAACAAACACTGCAACACAATGTCTAAATTTAAAAGTAAAAAACAAAACTAGGAAACGAACATTGCATTATAGTGTCTAAAAAAAAACATGGAGGAGACGTGTGAGTGATGGAAAAAATGAAAGCAGTAAATGGGGACTGTAACACATTGTCTGAATCCAATTGTAAAAAGCAGAATCAAGAAACAAACACGGTATCACAGTGTCTAATCCTTATTGACTTATTTCCAAAATATAAAAAATATGAGAAATGGGTGTAGTGGGTGCCAGCTGTAGTGGCAAATTTTGTAATTTTTATTTATTTTAAATGCATTTAAGTATCGTAATACATGATTAACCTATTTATAATTAACATAAATATTATTGATATATTGTTAATATTGTAACTTTTAATTAGTTTTATACAAAATCACCATTATACTAATAATAATCAACAACTAGTTTATAGCTTCGAATACGCATAAAGATCTTGATGACCAATTTTTCTTATTATTTTCACTTTATCTTTTGTGATTCTCCTACAGACGATTGGATTTCTGTACATGATTTAATTTCTTGGAATAAAAAAAATTGTTGTCACTTCAACACTCGATTAGAAATCAATATTAGTTAACAACATTATTTAATTGTGGTACGCTCGCAGAATCAAATATTTGACCTGTTACTCTAGTGAGGTAAACTCTAAAGTAGGAGGCATTACTTATAATTGGCTAGTCCTAAGGGAGAGCAGTCTTTTCTGCACTCAAATTCAAATTTAATTATACTGTTTTGATCGAATTTATTGTCTTGTTAAAATAAAAATTCGTCACAAGCATGTACAACTTCATGTAATTGTTTAACCACGAAAATACATTTTGCTCGTTTACTCGATGAACAATGTTAGGTCTCGGGTAAGTGTATTCGCCCATGAGCGGTAGGTCTCGGGTTCGAAACTTGGGAGCAACCTCTCCATAAAATGGGGGTAAGGCTAGCCGACATTCACCTCTCCCAGACCCTGCGTAAAGCGGGAGCCTTGTGCACTGGGTACGACGACTCGATGAACAATGTTAAGTCCATCGAAGCTAGTGATTAGGGATCTGCTGTCCCTAATTTTGTATCTCCTGCCATATCTCATTCTAATTATGTCATTTAATAACTCTTAATTTAACAGTGTCAACGATTCTTAATATTTATTTAAAAACAAAAATTGATTCATTAAAGAAAATTGAAAACCAAAACAAGAAGTCTGAAAGTCCTTTTTGTCAATAGTCTGAAAGTCTATTAACCTGAACGGCTGGATAAAGAAACAAAAAGTTGAACCCCATCAGTTCTTAATCAATTCCCAACTCCTAAGCAGGCTAAACCTTTTTTCCTTGCCAGGTTCAATTCCTTGTGGGTGCTGCACATGGACAACTCGACCGAGGACTTTCACAGAGAGCCGGCGAGCAAGATGGAGGCTGCGAAGGGCGAGACGATGCGGTGCCGTCTGTTTTAGGCTGGACGAGAAGACCTCGTTGTTGATTTGGCTATGGAGGCTCTGACGATGGTGCTGTTTGAGGATTTTGAGAGCGCACCACCGATGGGATTGGGGTTTGACGGTGAGGAAGGTGGTTCAAATCGGACTGTAAAAGTCATGAAGCCAGTGGCCAGTTTCAATCGATGATTAAAATTTTGAAGAATGGAGGTTGCAGGCGAAGAAGATGAAGTTTCAGAATAACCCGGAGAAGGTAATATGTAATAATTAGGGTTCTCCTTAATAATTAGGGTTCTCTTTACTTTCCCACTTGGAATTAAAAGATCTAGGATTGTAGATTGTAGGGAAAACAAAACACACAGGAAAGATATAACTCTACACAAGGTTTTCACTGTGATCAATCCTCTACAAAGAGAGGCTGCATGTATTTATATTTACGTACTTAATACATCAGGAATATGCTGCACGTGGTGCATGTGTTTGAGGACCTATAAACTAACAAGCAGTCCATGCTGCACATGCTGAGGACAAATATAAAATTAACAAGTCCATGATCATCTCCATGCTGCCCGTGCCTGACTTGTCGAAGACCACATGTGGAGATAGAAAACTGATATATAAAACTGACAGCCCATACTTCTTGGTTCCCACATTCAAGTTCTAACTGTACGTCTAACATCCCCCCGCAAGCTAACAGAACGAGAAACGACTGGAAGCTTGGACACCAGCATTTTGAAGCGTGCAGAAGACAAACCTTTTGTACATAGGTCTGCAACTTGATCTTGGGAACATATGAAATTCACTAGCAGCTCTCCACGAACTACCTTTTCTCTCACATAATGATAATCAACTTCCAAGTGCTTGGTGCGTGAGTGAAAAACTGGATTAGACGCCAGGGAAATTGAGGAAATATTATCACACCAAATCGTAGGACAAGCAAGATTAAGTTGCAAGTCCCTGAACAACGAACGCAACCAAGATATTTCAGCAGCAGTGTACGCAAGTTGTCTGTATTCGGCCTCAGTGCTAGAACGAGACACTGTCTTCTGCTTCTTTGAACTCCATGAAACTAAGTTCGAACCCAAGTAAATACAAAAGCCACCAGTAGAATGTCTCGTGTCCGGATCACCGGCATAATCCGCGTCTGAGAAAGCACTGAGTTGCATTCCTCCTGGTTTATATACCAGGCCATGATCATACGTTGCCTTCACATAACGTAGAATCCGTTTTACAGCCAGCCAATGAGTAGTTTTTGGGGAATGCATAAATTGACACACCTGGTTAACAGCATAAGACAAATCTGGCCTTGTTATTGTCAAGTATTGCAAGGCACCAACAACACTTCTGTAAGTTTGAGGATCACTGTGCGTCTCACCATCCCAAGCACTCAACTTTTGTCCACAGGGAACTGGGGTAGAGATAGGTTTAGCATCCATGAATTTGGTGCGTTTCAAGAGATCAAGAGCATACTTGGACTGATCCAGATGCATATTGTTGTTGAAATATGTTACTTCAACACCAAGAAAGTAATGAAGAGGCCCCAAATCCTTCATCGAAAACAACGTACCAAGCTTCTGGATTAAATGATTCATTTGAACTGGACTATTCCCTGTCAACAAAATATCATCGACGTAGATCAAAAGAATCAAATAAACCCCACGATTTTTGAACACAAATAATGAATAGTCACACTTTGATGCTTGAAAACCCAACTGAAGTAAAAATTCGGAAAACCTTTGAAACCAAGCACGAGGTGCTTGTTTCAAACCATACAAACTTCTCTGCAGTTTACAAACATGAGTTGGGCATTGCTGATCGACAAACCCTGCGGGCTGTCTCATATACACCTCTTCTGCTAGATAGCCATGTAAAAAGGCGTTCTGGACGTCCAGTTGACGAACATGCCATTTATTCGATACTGCAAGACTAAGAACCATCCGAATAGTACTATGTTTAACCACTGGGCTAAAGGTCTCAGTGTAGTCAATCCCTTGTTTTTGATGGAAGCCATTGGCTACTAACCTTGCCTTATGACGTTCTATGGAACCATCTGCACGCCGTTTTATTTTATACACCCATTTGTTAGGAAGCAAGTTCATCTGAGAATGATAGGGCACCAAACTCCATGTCCCACACCGTTGCAGAGCATTGAACTCTTTTACCATTGCATCTCTCCACTCCTGATGTTTTACAGCCTGACTAAAACAAGTGGGTTCAACAAGGTTGTCAGTAGTAACAACATGCAATGCATATTTAGGGTTTGGTTTACGAACACCAGTTTGGGAACGAGTAGTCATTGGATGATGTTGCTGTGATTCTTGCACGGACTCACTCACTGGTTCATTATTTGGGACACACGAAACTATTTCTTGCTCATTTGAGGGTCCTATGGCTGATGTAGGTTGTCTAGGATGTTGGGGAGACACGTTGAGATGATTTGGAGATGGTGGAGGTATTATAGGTTGGCTAATAAGTGGTAGCAGCAATGGAGATTGGTTAGGATTAATTTGTGGGTGTAACACAGATGATGACGCAGGTGGAGGTGGAGTAGTGGAGGGAGACACGACTTGAGGGAAAGCATTTGGATAATTAAAAAATAAATCATGGCAAGATACAGTACCGTTATCAACGCATTCCACTGAAGGTGTGAGTTCCTGGAAAGGAAAAGAGTCCTCATCGAATAGGACATGGCGAGACAAATAAACTCGTCTCGTGGATAAATCCAAACATTTATATCCTTGATGATCCAGCGAATACCCTAAAAATACACAAGACTTAGATTTGGACTCAAGTTTATTTTTAGTATACGGTCTCAACCAAGGAAAACAACGACTCCCAAACACTTTGAATGACTCATATTTAGGCTTTTTGTGAAACAATTTTTCATAGGGTGAAGTATTATACAATACACGAGTAGGGAGTCGATTAATTAGATATGTTGCCGTTAAAAAAGCATCAAACCAAAATTTGGAAGGAACATGAGCATGAGACAACATGACTAAACCAGTTTCAACAATGTGACGATGTTTTCTCTCAGCGAGACCATTTTGTTCAGGATGTTTGGGACATGAAAACCTTTGAGAAATTCCATGCAAAGTAAGAAATTGACTGAATGCATGACTCTTGTATTCTCCACCTTCATCACATTGTAGAGTTTTAATTGAACAATTAAACATATTTTCAACTTTTGTTTTGAATTTAACAAAAATCTCGAACACTTCTGATTTATTTTTCATGGGAAAAATCCAAGAGTATCGTGAAAAATCATCCACAAATAATAAATAATAACGAAAACCTTCATTTGAAATTACTGGAGAGCACCAAACATCTGAATGTAAAAGTTCTAAGGGAAACATGGAAACAGACTCGGATGAACTGAAAGGCAACTTGGAACTTTTGCCTAACGGACAAGACTGACAAAACTTGACATCACTTGTGCCATGAATTGGCACTTGATTATTCAAAATTAAAAACTTTATGATTGTAGAAGCAGGATGCCCTAGACGAGAATGCCACTTCTGTGCAGAGACACGGACGCCTACAAACGCTGAAAAAGGATGATTGGATACTCCACGGCCATTTGGAAATGGGTACAACCCATTCTCACACCTCCCTTGGAAAATCGTCCTCTTGGTCTTGAGGTCCTTAACAACAAAATAATATGGAAAAATTAGAATGTAGCATTTGTTATCTAGGGTAAATCTATGGGCAGAGATAATATTGGTAGAGGCTGACGGACAATGTAAAACATTCTTAAGGTTAAATGAGCAAGAAGTAGCATTAATTTGATTTGAACCAGAGTGAGCAATAGCGAGTCCAGTATCATTACCTACACCACCAATGTTTTCATTACCGTTGTACGCTTTAGGATTAACCAAATTCTGGAGATCAGGTGTGATATGTGCATTAGCGCCTGTATCAATTAACCACGAACCATTTTTCTGACGGTTCAAGGGGATGGATGAGGAGGCCATTGCACTGAGACGCTGGGCTGGAATGCGTCCTTCGTATGCAGCATTCATGCGCTGGTAACAGTCAAGGGCAGGATGCCCTTCTTTTCCACAAATCTGGCAGGTTATTCGTCCTCCTCCACAACGTTCCCCATTACTGGCAGGAACACGTTGGTAATTATTGTTGTTGTTGCGAGGACCAAAGCCTCGTTGGTTGACACCACCACGGTTAGACGAAAAGCCAGCTCGTCCACCACCACGAGAACGTCCACCACGTCCTCTTGCAGCTACAAAGGCATTCACAGGGGCTGATTCAACTAGTGAAACAATTTGTTCAGCCATTCTCCTCTCTGTAGTCAGGAGAAGAGATTCAAGAGTAGGGTACGTGATCGGAGTATCACGTGCCTGTGCTGCATTAACCGTCATTTCGAACGCGGAACCTAGATTATTCAAAATGATTTGGACGAGTTCATCATCGTCTACAGGCTTACCAACTAGAGCCAAATTGTCAGCAATGGCATTCATCTTATCAAGAAAGTCAGCAATAGATAAATCACCCTTCTTACATTGGAGTAGTTCATTTCGCAGGAAAAGAATTCGATTCTGCGAAGAAGAAGCATACCTTTGCTCCAGTGCTTCCCATGTTGCACGAGCTGATCGTTTGCTTGCCACAGTAGCAAGGACAGAGGCTGTAAGGGAGCCATTGATCCAACTCAGGATCATTTGGTCTTGCTGCATCCAAGTGTTGTAGGCGGGATTGACAGTGATGCTTCCAGCGAGATACTTGGATGGACAGACAACGGAACCATCCACATACCCCATAAGATCACGGCTCTTAAGGATTGGAAGAATCTGGGCTAACCATAACGGATAGTTAGTCCTATCGAGCTTGATGTTGACAACGGTAGTCATGGACGAAGACATGTTGATTAGAGCAGTTGCAGGTGGTGGGGTTTGCTGGGAATCAGGGAAGGTGTTGTTGTTGTTGGAAGACATACTGGAAAAAAAATTATGGATCGTTTGTCGTTGGACTTAAGAGGCTCTGTATACCAAAAAAGATCTAGGATTGTAGATTGTAGGGAAAACAAAACACACAGGAAAGATATAACTCTACACAAGGTTTTCACTGTGATCAATCCTCTACAAAGAGAGGCTGCATGTATTTATATTTACGTACTTAATACATCAGGAATATGCTGCACGTGGTGCATGTGTTTGAGGACCTATAAACTAACAAGCAGTCCATGCTGCACATGCTGAGGACAAATATAAAATTAACAAGTCCATGATCATCTCCATGCTGCCCGTGCCTGACTTGTCGAAGACCACATGTGGAGATAGAAAACTGATATATAAAACTGACAGCCCATACTTCTTGGTTCCCACATTCAAGTTCTAACTGTACGTCTAACAGGAATTAGGTTTTCCTTTACGCAGAATAACCCGGAGAATGTAATATGTAATAATTAATAACCTAATACAAACCCTAAGTTAAGGAATCCTACTACTTGCAGGAAACTATTTTAGATTCCAATTCCGAGTATAATTAGGGTTTGTTTCCCAGTGGGAGCCAACGAAAACTATATATATATAGAGGAGTTGATCAACTTTTCTTAGAAACAAGAAAAGCCAATGGACTCGTCACTTGGAAATTTGATTTCTAAATCTCTAAAGAGACCTGGCGATTTATTTTTCCCCACCCATGGCAGCGAACTGGCCCCTCCTGACCTGCAGACTAAAAAAATTCGCATGACTTACAAGGCAAGCATGGAGTACGGTGGACTTAAACCGACGGCTGATCGACAAAACCCCGCTGCCGACCGCGATGAATCGTCCAACGCTCTTCCCCTTGATCCAAATCCTACTACTGCCCAAGGAGATCAAAACGCTGATTTGTTTTTGAGTCCATCTACACCCAACAAGGCCAAGGCGCCGATTAATATTGCTGATGGCACTTCGGTTTTTTCTGCTCCTGGTTCGTCCCGTTCCCGCGATCAGAGGTGTTCAACAACGTTGGATTTAGCCCGAAATTGGCCACGTCCCGTTTGGCATAGCCCGTGGAAGATTTACAGGGTCATCAGTGGCCACCTAGGATGGGTTCGCTCTGTTGCTTTTGATCCAAGCAACAGATGGTTCTGTACAGGATCTGCAGACCGGACAATCAAAATATGGGACGTAGCAAGCGGGACGCTACAACTTTCTCTTACCGGACACATTGGGCAAATACGAAGTCTTGCCGTTAGCACCAGGCAACCCTATTTGTTCTCGGCTGGCGATGACAAACAAGTCAAATGCTGGGACCTTGAACAGAACAAGGTTATCCGTTCATATCATGGTCATCTTAGTGGCGTCTACAGCATGGCTCTCCATCCGACTCTTGATGTTTTAGTCACCGGGGGACGGGATAGCGCATGCCGTGTTTGGGATGTTCGTCTCAAGAATGTGCAAGTTCATGCATTGACTGGACACGAAGATGCAGTTTGCTCCCTTCTCACTCTCCCAACGGATCCACAAGTTATTAGCGGGTCTCACGATACAACTGTCAAGCTGTGGGACCTTAGAAAGGGAAAAACCTTTTCAACTTTAACGCATCATAAGAAATCGGTGCGGGCAATGACACATCATCCTAAGCTAGATCGGGGTAATTGCTTCGCATCGGCTTCAACAAACACCATCAAAAAGTTCAACCTTCCGAGGGGGGAGTTTTTGCACAACATGCTCTCCCAACAGAAGTCCATTATCAACGCGATGGCCGTCAATGAAGATGGAGTTATGGCTACAGGAGGCGACAACGGTAGCTTGTGGTTTTGGGATTGGAAGAGCGGCCACAACTTCCAGCAATCCCAAACAATTGTACAACCGGGCTCGCTGGAGAGTGAAGCTGGGATTTATGCTCTTTGCTACGATGTCACTGGCACAAGGCTGGTTACTTGTGAAGCTGACAAGACAATCAAGATGTGGAAACAAGACGAAAAGGCCACCCCGGAAACTCATCCTCTAAATTTTAGGCCTCCTAATCTTAGAGACGTTGGGCGGTTCTAGCTCACGGTGTGCTTACTTTGTTACTACGATATTGAAGTTTTTTATAATGTTTATTTTAATTCTGTTTCATAATGTATGCGTTATCATCATGGCTTGAATTTTATATGCTCAGTGTTCATACTGCAGTAGGAAGGAAGGCAAGAAAGTGAGTGTAAAAAGTTTTTCCTTTGCGTCCTGTTGCTGATGCAGTCTTTAGGTTTATGTTGTTGTATGAATCTCTGATTCCGGATGTTATCCAGCTTTGCTTTTATGCCAACCGACTGTTGGTAGGGTGGTTGAGGCAAAGAAGACGATACATAAGTGAGAATTTGTTGAATAAGACATTCTTCTGGCTGTTATTCTAGCTCTGATTAGCCTTTCATTTTTTTGTTTTTGATTGGTCCTGTTTCGCGGGTTTGATTTCCTCGAGCAAAGTTTGAATCTTAATATTGCAGTGAAAATATAGGATATCAAGCTGGAAAACCCATCGCGTACTCTTTGATTATTGCTCATGACATGAGGTAGCTTGGTGCCGAAACAAATTTGAACTTGCTGAATATGAACTCTAGTGTGTATTTGTGTGCGTCTGTGTGAACAGTATAAAGATCGTCGTTTTTCCCGTTTAAGATTTGAAATTCAAGTGTGCTTATTAGGCAATCTGAATTCACAGTATTCAGGTGCAGTTGTCCGGTAAAAGTCAATGTGTTGGAATGTATATTTGGAATTTCTGCAGAATCTCCCAGCAGGAATTCAAGCATCGGGGTCGTCATGTCTTCAGTAGAAAACAGGAATGCTTGATTGCCGAAATTATGTAAACTATCTTGCGGTGGACCTGTTTGTTGAAATGCTGTAGGAGTACTATAAGAAGATTACATATTCGATTCTGGCCAATGACTCGGTTCAGTTTGTGTACTTGGTCTGCAATTTGATTACCAAGGCTTTTTTTCTTCAGCGGAAGAGGAATGGTGCTGTTGCGAAGAGGAGGAAACGAGGTGGGTTTTGTATTGTTTGTGTTTATTTAGTTGTCCTCTAGGTGTTTCACGTTTTGCTCCAGTGAAACTTAATTGTTAGCAAATTGAGGTTGGTTTTAACAACTCTATCTCTCTGTGTGTTGCTTTCAAATTTGCATACTGTTTCCCATGATCCTCACTTGAGTCTTGAGATATCCTAACATCACTGTTCCAATTTCTTGCAGTCTCTCCATTCCAAGTACAGAGGCAGTGTTCCATTGCTTCTGATGAACACAACAACGACACATGAAGATGCCGCTAAGGTTTTATACTCATAGCAGCTTGTGTAATATAGGTCTTGGAGAAATATTCCAATTCAAACTTTGATATTCATCCTTTAAACAGTTTTTCATATCTAACTCGTATCTTATTGAATACGTGGTTGTTTTTCTTTTCCTTCTCCTTTTTGGGTTATTGGAAGCTGGATTAGGACTTACTTGTGAATGTATATGTTCTAATTTACACAGACCACCATCCAACACATCTATCATGCCTGTACAATCACAAATTAATTTCCCTTGACAGTAAGCATATTGTTGACCAGTTACACTACTTCTGTTCCTTCTGGTCATGGAGCATTGTTCCTTTCCCTTGTGAGAAACATGAATTTGAACCAATGTATAAAATAGTACCTGCCGAGAGGTGGTATCCGAAAGGTAAACTTGACTAAACTTCTCGAGCTTTCCTTTTCAGGGTAATGAGTATATCCTTGTGGTTGACTTAACGTGGCTATTGATGGATATTTTGTTCTTAATATGTTAAACAATTGGTAATGAACATTTCTATTCTCTTTCAGTTTTAGGCAGTCTTGTCATACATTTGCATTCAAATGCGGGGTGTTATAAGTAAATTGGTGGTGTTTGAATGAAATTTCAACTCAAATGAGGGGTGTTATTGGAGACACTGAATGCTTCCTTGTGTAAAACTGTCTTTAAATTATTTTCCAGGATAAAAGGATATTTTCCTCAATGCAGGACCAACAGGAACACCAAGCAGGATGCAATATGATTTTGATGAAGGAAGATAATAGATAGTGTTAGACATCATCCATGCGTAACAGTTTTCAGATTTGCATTTACTAACTGGTTTAAATATGAACTTGTAATATGAGCAGTAGAAAGTCCATTTTTTCTCTGCTTAGATCTGAATAGTCGAGTGTGTTATTAGGAAATCGGAAATCGGAAATCATGGTATTCTGTTTCAGCTGTCCTATACAAGTTGATGATATATTACTGGAATTTCTACTGAATCTCCCAGTGGCATGCATGCATCTCGGTTGTCATGCTTTCTTTAGGAAACAGGAAATTTTTTTGCAGAAATATATATGTCTCTCTTGGAGATCATAAACAAATACAAGAAGGCACAACGGACGGTTATTTTTCATTAGTTAGATCCGGCTTTTAGTAACCTTCCAGGGCTCAAGATGCAGTCAAGAACAGAACTGCAAAATCTCTAGAAAGGGCTTACAGGACTGGCGATTATTTAACATAGAGATATGGAAAAAAAATCCAAAGTCCAAACACATGAAACTATTTATAACTTAAGCTTGCCGTGGTCACAGTTTAAGGGTCACCAGCATGGAAACCTTTATGCTTGTAGGACAACCCACTCGTGTTCTGTGATATCGTCAAATGATACACTAGCTCATCAAAACAGAAAATGGTGCACTCACTGCAAGTGAAGATAAGATATTGTCTCACTTCACATACCATGTATGATGCAAGCAATTTTGTTTCCGAGGGGCTGCTTTACTTAGATGGTCATCTCACTTGTTCTACGAGAGAGAGCTGTGAGTCGATGTATACATGCACTCTACTGACATGGACATTTCAAATACATGCAGCTTAACCTCTATCTCAAAATTGCAAGTCAGCTGGGAACAACTTACTAACTTGGACTCATGCGTGTCAGAGGCAAGTGAATTTTACAGGTTGTAAATTGAAAAACTCACCGATTGGTCATTCTGCGTTGAATAATGTAAGTGTTTGTTTCCTCGTTTAAAATGCATCGGCAGTTTAACTGTTGTTCCCCACAGTCGGCTTCCTCAAAACTTCAATCGGAGCTACTGTTGCAAGTGTCTCACCAAATAGTATAAAGGTACGAAGTTGGGCTGAATATGTTTTATGCGATGATTTATATAGTAATCTAATTCTAATTTTTCTATTGCATTAGCAATCAGCCCAACGATTTGATTGATTTTCTTGCTTGCCCAATCTAATGGTCAGCATAATTGCACAACATCAATGCATATAGATTCAGAGTGCTCAACTCCCATCCTATCATCTTAACCATTTGAGTGATTACAATAGATTTCTTGAAAATAATCTTAAGGTTACTCCCTTTTATAAATGTCTAGAGAAAAACTTTGATAGGCTACATTTCAAGTGCGTGTGTTTCATGGTGAAAATTTTAATTTTTTTTAATGGGGGTAAGGCTAGCCGACATTCACCTCTCCCAGACCCTGCGTAAAGCGGGAGCCTTGTGCACTGGGTACGACCTTTTAGTATTATTATTATTATTTTTAAACTCAGTTTTAGTCTATGATGTAAGAGAGAAATTAAAAAATTGAAAATTGAAGCCTACGGGGTTTATATATTATGGACTTCCAGTTGTCTGGTTTTCCTTGGAGTCAACGCGGTTAAGTTTGAATTTGATGACCATTGTTGCCAAATTTCAACGAGGTTAGTACCAAATTCATTAGGGAAACTCAACCTTACCAAATTTTGTAAGAAAATCAAACAAGTAGTCAATAAAAGACGGCTCATTCAGTTGAGACGTCAAGTAGAATTTACATGCCAATAAGCTTCATCCTCGAATAGAACTTACATGCAATTGAAACGTCAGAGTAATGATATTACAGACTAATCATGCAATGTTCTACAAACTGATTAAAACACATGACAATACATGATAGGGATGTGCTATCCACACATCCCATTTTACTTATCACACACCCTTTGATAATTTCTGTCTGTTGATCTTTTTCAATTCATCCGATCCGACGGCCGAAAATTAAAAAGATGTGTGAGAAATAAAATGGGATGTGTGGATATCATACCCATACATATGATGAATCTGTGATATTACCATGTTAAAATCTGGATTGTTGTTAAGTTTCACTCGTCTTAACTCCGAAAGTATTAGTAAAAAGATTTTATTGAATGCTCCGCAATACCGAATACTCAGGAAGTTTTAATAGGACATGAAGTGTGAAGATTGTTGGATCGGTGTTTGTAATATGACATACAGAAAGTAAAACCTAGATGCATCATAAGTTGGCGTGCAGATTTACCTGGACGGCACATGAGTCAACTACTTAACTACTTCCCAGATGACATTTAATTTAAGGGTCCGTCCCCTAACTCGAGGAATGCCCATCACAAGGAGAGATTTGTCAGTATACGGGATGGTACATCACGTGTCATTAAACAAATGGTGAGATATGTGTGCTAAAAAGTTAATACTTTAAAAAATAAAATTTCTCATAATTCATATTAAAACATGTGGTGTACTGCTTGTGTTTCCGTCACAACTAAAAATTTCTCCACCACAAGCAAGAAGTTAACATTGGTCAACTTTGGTTTTGCCATATGAATATGGTACGTCACTCCCTTTGAACTTTCACTTGTTTTCTTTTCTCTTTGGTTGTAGAGATATTTCTCTTTTCTCTTTTCTTTTTCTTTGGTCGTGGAGATTTCGATACATTAAGTACCCGTGCATAAATCATGTGTCCAAGTCGTAACAGACTGATATCGATTCTTGTTTCAACAGTCTGTTATGGTGACATTAGAAAAAAATTGATTTTGTTTCTAGGTTGTACCAGCATTTTAAAAGAATCACTTACGATATGTTTCTTTATAAAGCAATTTTAATAAAAAAACACTTTTAACGAAAGTGCTTATGAGCATGTGTGCATTTTACACATGCATAATGCATACGTTTTTACTTTTCTTAACAAAGAAGATAAAAATATTAGAAGTTGGGGGTTCAAATTTGAGCTAACATTTTACAAGTTACCTTGAATATGAGTTTGAAATGTCATAACACAAGTTATCAATTATAAATCATAGAATATAAAAAGTATCGTACATCTATATTATAATTCGTAAATTATCGTATAATATTTTTATTGAGGTTGGTATTGAATTTCAAATCCTAAAAGGACTAAAAAAGAAGTTAATCCCAAGAGTAAAGTAGCTGGAAACAAAGGAAGGTTTGAGGCTTTATGCAGCTTTGTGCCGATGGCAGAGCCACCTAAATCCTTGGAGTAACGAGCACTCCAATATTATTTCCAAACAAACATGGACTTTGATTCCCGATTAGGAGAATAAAGTAAACACCAATTAAAGCTCTTTTACTCCTTAATTGCATTAATTAGTTGCTTCACCCTCTAAGAGTATTGCTAAACAAGTCATATAGTTTGTTTGGTAGAACAATCATTAAATAAACAAATGAGGAATCATGAATTAACAATGGCACACTCTACTAAATCATAGACCATACATGAGGTTACTCAAAGATTCAAAAAGGATATATTTTTTAGTATGCTTGGAATACGAAGTGATACACTATGTCACCATACAAGTGGAGAGACACTTGAAAATTAAAAATTATCTTCACTTATATAATAACATAGGACATGGATCCTTTCCGGATCCATTGGTCCTAATCCACCAACTCACATTATCTGGGTCATTGAAATTTAATCTAACGGCTGCAAACATGATTCTATTTTAAAAGTTATAATAATTTTAGTCGTTGGATCAAATTTCAATGGACCAGATGATGTGACTTGGTGGATTAGAACCAATGGATCCGAAGAAGATCCATGTCCAATAACATAGATCAAGTTACTCAAAGATTAAAAAAAATGGTGAGATTTTTTAATATGTTCGGAACACAGAATGATACATTAGATGTCGTTATATAAATGGAAAGACAATTGAAAATTAAAATTAATCTTTATTTATAATAACATGTCGTGTATCACTCTGTATTCCGAACACACTAAAATAAATTTCCATTTGAAGGACGTGCAATGCAATCCCAATCACAATTCCAATCTCAATCCCTACCACCAATGGCAAAGGTGGTGTTGACGTTTGGGTGTCGCTATCGGGGACATGCACGAACGTTTCCTCATGGAATTTAGTGTTCGTGTCGACGTTTGTATTCATCAATTCATTGTTTGCTGCTTATTATTGGTTTACTGACTTCACACCTGCAACGTGGGGCCTTGCCAAGTCACCTACGCAACAACATATATGGCAGTACACGAGTCCTGCTTCCAACATTTTGTATTTGTATTTGTATTCGGTTTTTGTATAAAATTTATTTAAAAAAATATTAAGATTAGTTTAAAGTTTTAGTATAATTATTCTTTCTTTTGTATAAAATGTGAAATTACAACCACAACAAAAAAAAAAAAAAAAAAACCCTTCAGATAAGCATAATACAAATATTTCTAACAACAAGCATCAACGACAAAATTCACCGTTATAGAAATATAAATGTATAACATATTTTTCTTGCTGTCCTGTTATTATATTTATGATACATAAGTTTATTTGACTAAAGATCTATGGTTGGCGATGTGACAAGCTTATCTATCAATCAAAATTTGTGTTTTGGTACAATAAAATTACAAAATTTCTAATAATCTTTATTCCCCGTACTGAAATTACCTTTATACCTTGCGTACGTACAAAATACAAAGAACGAAATCCTACAAGTGAGCATAATATTATACAATTACAAACATAAAGCAATGAAAGCATGGATTTTATTTTAATTTATATTTCACTTGCGGAGTATCAAGAGAAAATCTTTTTTCTTTTTTTTTTTTAAGAAAAAAAAATCAAATCAATTTTGGTAGGTGAGGAATGAGTGGACAAAACAAAGGGAAAGGGTCAAGATATTAAGATGGGAAGGGGAAACCCATCTTAAGATTCTTAACTATCCACCATCACCAAAAAGTTGTTCTTCTTTCTGTTTCTTTCTCTTTTTATTTATTTTGCTCTCTCTCTCTCTCACTTTTCCTTTGTTGTTAAGAAATAATAATATTATTATTAATAATTAAAATAAAATGATTTTCTGATTTGTTTTTTCCCTAATCATTTCAGTAGAAATGGTAAAGGTAGGCTAGCCGACCTTATTGTAATTGTCAAAGAACTGTAGCACAGCTTTATCATCTACGAGACGACGACGTTTTTTGGACTCACTATTAGAATGGAAAGAAAAAGAAATCAGATGGAACAACGAATACTGCTTTGGTCCTTACCCTCAAAAGTCATTTCTCTTTAGAGTTAGATATTTAAAATCATTTATCTTTAGAGTTAGATATTTATGTTTGGGTAATGCGGGAGACTAACTTGATAGATGAAATTTTAGAAACTAAATAATATGAAAGTTGATAATTTGTTTACTTTTTAAACGTTGATAAACATGTTCATTCATATTGGTGACACATCGTTTAGCTTGCAAATTTTATCTTTAAATTTAATCTCCTTAGCATTATCCTTTATGCTTACGTACAAATTACAAGATAAACATTTTATATGGAATGCATTATTGAGTGACGCGATTGGAGGCCACATAAAGTTAGGGGATCAAAATAAATAATCTTATACTTTTATGTGAGATGTACTATCAAATGACATGTCAAGAAGGAGACCCAATTAAATTTTTGTAACAAACTTTTGACACAACAATATAAAAAAGATATACTATATACTATATAATGCTTCGGTCATAATTAAATATTAAACTCGTTATTTATCAAGGAAAAATAAAACCAAATCAGACAATTGCACAACTGCATGAATTTGAATAAAAATAAAAAAGTGCTTTCCCAACTGTGAAATTTTAATGAACAACGTAAGCCAAACGCCAGCGTCAAAACCAACACACACGGAGAGAATGAAAACCCACACGTTCCAGGGTCAAGTAAAACCACATGACGCCACGTGTCAAATCATTTGGATGCGTACTCCCGTCCCAACCTCACGAGAGATTTTTTAAAATGACCATCATACGAGATGGTATATCACGTGTCTCTATATAAATGATAGTTTATGTACGTTAAAAGGTTAATAACTTAAAAATTAAAATTTGTCATAATTTTTATTAAAACACGTAATGTATACCATCCATGTTCCCGAATAAAAATTTCTCCAACCCCACCACTCACTGACCGCTATAAACTTAATAGAGATGCCTTTACGCTGCCACAACAACTGCCGTCTCTCGCTCCCTCTCTCCCTCCTTTTTACTTCCTTTTATTTGACTCTGCCTGCCATTAAAGCTTCCGCCTCGAGCTTTTGCTTCCAACAAACAAAAACCAACAAAAAACCAACGACCAACAAACAAACGCTAGCTCCTTCCAGCTCTCTTTCTTTCTCTCTCTCTCTCTTGTTTCTCTCTCTCTATAATTATGCTATGGTGAATTGGCGACGGTTGTCTTGTTGATATCTGAGCGCGAGAGAGAGAGAGAGGGAGGGGGTTATGGGGGCGTGCGTGTCAAAGCCGGAGGGGTGCGTCGGAGGGAGATTGAGCTCGTCGAAGAGGAAGAGAACCCGGAAGAGGAGGAGAGACGGGCGGGCTAAACAGACTCCGGGTCGGGCCGGTCGGTTGTCGGAAGGATCGCCGGACAAGTTTGATCGGTCCGCCCCGCCTGATCGCTCCACCTTCAACAACCCCACTTTCCAAGGTCCATTTTTTCATCTCTCCCTCTCTCCCTCTCTAGAATCCTCTGTTTTATAAGTTGTTAAATGGTGAAATTTTGGAGCTTTTTGTTTGGAATTGAGTTATTTTTCTGGTATTTATAATTCTGGGTTTTTCTTTTTTTGTTCATGGGAAAATTTGAGCTTTCTTGTGAGTACTTATCTTGATAATTAAAAGAACGTGATTGATTAAGATAATAATTAAGAACATCATAATTAAGATTGAGCAATTGACCAGAGAACATGCTGTAATTTTCTTTGAGAACCACCAAATGTTTAATTTATGCTATGATTTTGTTTCTGGAAAGGTTCAGTCTTTAAGTAAATCCGTCTCGGAGCTAGTTCATATTTGATATGAAGCAAGAAGATATTGCTACTGAAAGATTATGTTGTCTTGGTCTTTTAATGCAAATGGCATTCTGGAACAGAATTTTATCCGACAGATTATTCAGGATTTCGGTGGCATTTTCTTTTTCTTCGAACATTGTAATTCTTAAATTGCGTTTTACTGTAATTTTTTCTATGGCAATGGTTCCTGATTGTTGTTAAAAATGTCATCGCATCCGCAGAAGGTAGTGAAGACGCATGGTTTGATCCGGTTGCAAGATTTGAGTCCGACTGCGATGAAGATTTCCATAGTGTTCAGGATGGTAAAGTTTCACAGATGTCTGATTTCAGTCATATTGTATTCATTTTCATGTTTTTTTTCTGATTAATTAGATGCTTTTATGTTTGAATTACTGAAAGTCTTGATATTTGCAGAGGTGTTATCTGTGAATGGATTTGAACGCGTATCCGTATCAAGCAATTTGTCATTGAGAGATGCCAATTGCGGAGAGTATAATATTACTGACCTGCATGCCTCATCGACTGATCAGATGCATAAGAGAGGGGATTCTGCAAACAACTCTGTCAGTGTAGTTTCTCAGAAGAGCATTAATCATATCATGAGTGGTAATGACGTTGATGGACATTCGACTGCTGAAGCAAACCAACCTGTGTTCCTTGATGAAATCTCCTCTTCTGTGGATGAATCTTCTACCAAGGAGGAAGGAATATTGGACAATTGTGGGATTCTTCCAAGCCATTGTCTGCCTTGTCTTGCTTCAACTGTTCCATCGGTTGAAAAGAGAAGGTCACTGAGTTCTAGCCCTCCAAGTGCAAGGAAAAAGGCTGCCATAAAACTTCCCTTCAAATGGAAAGAAGGACATCCTAACGCAAGTTTATGTAAGAACCAGAACTATGTTTTGATGTGCCAATATGTTACATGCAAATGGTAGACACACATATTATCCTTTTCTTTTTTATCGTATTATCATGAGTATGCATTTTCTTTAGTCTTTAGACGCAGTATTGGCATTCGTCAAGCAGGTATGTTCAGTTTAGCATAAAGATGTCATAATATTTCGTTGTAAGTCTTAGTGTTCGTATATTTTAAGCATCTTGACTCTTTAGTCTAGCGTAAAGATATCAATATGTAATTCCTTTAACTAATCCTTTTTTTTGGGCATATTTCCAGTGTCCTCAAAGATGCTTCTGCAAAGACCAATAGCAGGTTCTCAAGTTCCTTTCTGCCCTATGGAAAAGAAAATGTTTGATTCTTGGTCACATATTGAGCCAAATTCTTTCAAAGTTCGGGGACCGAATTATTTTAAGTAAGATTCCCAGAGGAAAGTATTCAATTACTTAAAGCACTAGTACATGTACATATGTACATATGTACATTCATATAGGTATAGGACATATTCATAAATAAATTCACACACTTTTTATGTTAACATAATCTAATAAAAAATAGTAGTAGTTGTAAAATAGTGATTGTAAGTGGCGTCCATCAAAATTTGATATTCTTTGTTGCAGGGACAGAAAGAAGGAACATGCTCCCAGCTATGCTGCATATTATCCATTTGGTCTTGACGTATTTTTATCTCAGCGAAAGATAGATCATATAGCTCGGTTTGTCGAGCTGCCTGTTGTTAGTTCTTCTGGAGATCTTCCCGCTATTCTTGTTGTAAATGTACAGGTAAGTTTGATCTCCCTCTCCTCTCCCCGCCTCTCTCCTTTTCTAATTCTCCTGTAATGCACAGTTGTCCATCTTTTCTAATACTCTGTTATTCTTATGCGGAGTATGCCCTTAGTAGTAGACTTCCCAAACTATCCAGCTCGGATTCAGAAAATAAGTTGAATCGAAATACTTTCTAAATAGCCAATAAGCTGTAACAGTTGAGGAGTTATACCCTTCCACCTGTGACAATAATTTTCCAGGCTAGGTTCTAACTTTAAGGCTCTCCCACTCTACCCACCGACCACCGTCCACCGCTTAAACAAAGGTCGGGGCCAGACAAATGCATCTTGCTCGTTTTAAATTTGTAGCTCAAATTGAGTTCAAGATGGGTAGTTAGTTTAGATACCTTCTCGTTAGTTAATGAGATTCAAATGGCTTTGCTTTCTAGATATGTGTAAATATGTTCAGATTTTGTAATACTGTCCTTTTCGTTAATTCTACAGGTACCGTTGTATCCTGCTGCAATTTTTCAGGGAGAGACAGATGGAGAAGGGATGAATTTTGTTTTGTACTTTAAGCTTAATGATATGTACTCTAAAGAACTTCCACCTAATTTTCAAGAAAATATCAGAGTAAGATGGAGCCTTTTTGAAGATTCTGTTGTATTCCCATTTCATATTGAACTTTATTCGTAAATATCATATCTTCATCAGTTATGATGCTGGGGGGAATCGTAGCATACCTTAATAATTTACTAATCCATGTCCATGCCTTTTTTCAAACCAGAGGTTAATTGGCGATGAAGTAGAAAAGGTCAAAGGTTTTCCTGTGGACACAATTGTTCCCTTTCGAGAGAGGTTGAAAATATTGGGACGTGTTGCTAATGTGGAAGATCTTCACTTGAGTGCACCGGAGCGGAAACTTATGCAGGCTTACAATGAAAAGCCCGTTCTTTCACGTCCTCAACATGAATTTTACATGGTGAGTGTGTTTGGATTACTTTAATTGCTTACTTCAGTCTTCCAAATTCGCAATCGATTTATATGGCTTCTTAAGTGTTTCTTTTCTTGCTAACCGTAATGGATTTCAGGGAGAAAACTACCTCGAGATTGATTTGGATATGCACAGATTTAGTTACATCTCTAGGAAAGGGTTTGAAGCGTTCCTAGATAGACTAAAGCACTGCATATTGGATGTCGGGCTCACGATTCAGGTGATTTTCCCGGTAGCAAGTTTCAAACTTCTATAATTAATCCCTTATTCTGTTCGTTTGCTGGCCTTTTGAAGTTATTCATCCATACCTTATATTTGCATTTCGAAACAGGGGAACAAACCCGAAGAGTTGCCGGAGCAGATCTTATGTTGTATACGATTGAACGGAATTGATTACATGAACTACCACCAACTGGGGTTGACCCAAGATCCCCTTTAACCCCCCCTGTAAGTGATGGGATTATGTAAATCTTATAATTATTCATTAATACAGCTCAAATTCAAGAAGAAATTCTGTCATCTTTTGTGTCGTTTTATACTCTAAAGAATCTCCATGAACTGAGGCAACAAGCATCCTTCAGTTTTCAAACTACTTAAGATCAGATGCTTGATATTTAACGTACCGTAAGCCCGAGCATGTACGAAAGAAATATAAATTTATATAAATCGGAGATTTAGAGCTCTATTCCAAAAGTTATTTGGCTGCATAGATAGGAGGCCTTCAACTAGGCTTTGCAGGGAGCCAGAGGCTTTCCGCATAAGCCATTGTTTCCGGAGTAAGAGCTTTTCGGAAAGTCACTGAGCGGTTTACCCTCTGGGATTTTCCCCTCCAGAAGATTGTCTGATAAGTTCAACGTTTTTAGCTCTCTCAACTTCAACAACCCGTATGGAATTTTCCCGGAAAAGCGGTTTTGCTGCAACTCGAGAGTCTTTAGCATGCTTAGATTTCCCAAGGCCTCTGGCAAGTTGGAAGCTAACTTGTTTGCGTGGAGATCAAGCAAAATCAACCTTTGCAAGTTTGCGATTGAGTCGGGGATCTTTGAAACAAGTGAATTATCGGACAGGTTTAATGAGTAGAGCGCCTGAGCAAACTTTCCATCTCCAATCCATGTCGGAATGCTTCCGGTGAGATTGTTGGCTGATAAGTCTAGTTCTTGTATGAGAGTCAGAATCGTGCGTAAGAGCTCTGGAATTTGGCCCTGAATTCCGCAACTTGCCAAGGAAATTCGAGAAAGAGGCAACTCTGCAAACCATTTTGGAACGGAGGAGAATCTCAAACGGTTGAATGACAGATCGAGCGAGTTGAGATTTTTGAGGGAAGACATCTCAGAAGGCAGTGATCCTTGAATCATATTGTGAGCGATGTTGAAGTATGCAAGATGTGAGAGTTGACCAATGGATTTTGGAATTTCTCCTTCAAGCTTGTTATTTGATAAGAAAGCAACTTCGAGCGAAACCAGATCTCCGAAGTTGGGTGGTATTTTTCCGATGAGTCGATTATTCTGCAGCCTTAAGAGCCTGAGAGAAGTCATTTTCGCAGAGCTTGACGGGAACGGAATTGGCCCCTCAAGAAAATTAGTGTCCAACCAAATAACTTGAATGGCTGAAAGATTAGCCATTGAAGGTGGAAGCTTACCGGACAAAAGATTGTTTGAAAGATCAAGGTCTTGCAAGACTTGCAACTGACCAATTCTCTGTGGGATGTGACCAGTTAGAGAATTGCTATTAAGATCCAAATGCACCAAATTTGTCAAACTTGCAAGTGAATCTGGCATACAACCCGAAAGGCGATTCGAGTACAATTGTAGCGAACTCAGATTCTTAAGGCTACCAATGCTTGATGGGATTGACCCAGAAAATTTGTTCCCAGGCAGAAAAAGTTCTTCTAGATTTGAAAGCCTACCAATGGATTCTGGTATTGGTCCAGTGAGGCTGTTTTTGTAGAGGTAGAGCTTTCGGAGACTCGGAAGGCGAAAGCCTATGAGTTTTGGGATCTTCCCGGAAAGGCCAGAGTAACCACCAAGATGCAGAACTTCAAGGAATGATATGAGAGTTATTTTGGAAGAGAGAGAACCTTCCATCCAGGCATCGAAAGGAGCATCATCTTTTGTCATGAAGCCTGGTAGGTTGATCTCTGTCACTCTGCCGGTCCTATTGTCGCAGGTAATGCCATCCCACGCGCAGCAATCACTGCCAACCCATGTCGCTAGGCGGTCGGAAGTGTCAACGTGGATTCCGGCCTTGAAACTGGTTAGACCTTTGAGGTCATCGGGGTTGCATGCTCGGTTGGGACTCGTGTTTCCCTCTCCAACTGTTGAGAGGGTGATGAGTAGCACAAACCCCCATAGAAACTTGGTCATCTTTGCTTAATTAATTGGGGATTTGGAGAATATTTGTTCTGAGTTTAACTTGTATTTTAGGGCTTAATATATATAGGCATGGTCGGATAAAACTTGTCTTGTACTTGAAGAGTAAATCTTTGCAACCATTTTTTCGACTCGTTAAGATGCCATAATTATGCACTTACTTTGATTTGGAATCCAATGGTTGAAATGCCTTAATTATGCACTTACTTTGATTTGAAATCCAATGGTTGAAATGCCTTAATTATGCACTTGCTTTGATTGATCATGTATTCTTGTATTATTGTTAGTAGCGAAGTTAGAAATTCTACCAATGGGGAGTCAACCTTAAATATCCATAAACTTAAATTGAAAAAAAAAAAATCATGAATGCTTATATAATAACACAAAATCATAGTTTGAAAACTCATTGAAGACAATTTAAAATGTATTTTGTATATTAACTTCTAAATTTCTAAAATTGGAAAGTATTTGCAAACTTGTTTTACGCATGAAGAGTAAATCTTTTGTACTATTTGTGCAATGTGTTCACAAAATTCAATATAAAAGTAGATTTTGCATATTGTTTGTGATCGTAGAATCTTGTATATCCAGTATGATAAACGAAAATCTTATATGTATTTTGTAAACTATTTAATGTAGGACTAGAGCAAGGAAACACGATGAGTTGCTTATCTGAGTAATTAATAATTATACTGTAACGTTTTATGTTTTGTTTCTAACATAGGTAGATCAAGGATGGCAATGGATCGATTTGGGAACGGAAATGCTATATCCATCTCTATAACCACGAAAATTAACCATATCCATAACCGCAAATTAATCATCGGGTATTATCTATAATCATAACCACCGGATAATGGATTTTTTATCGGTTAACGGTTATATCCATCTTCATTAATACAAAAAATATATTTGCCCAATTGACGCATGATAATTTAGTAAATATTAATTTCATCATTAAATATTTGATGTATAAAATGATTTAATTAATGGATCTTGTGGAACATAAAAATTAAAGCTAAACATTGATAATGTTGGTTGATCTTTGATATCTCGCATAAATACTATTAAATTCTCATAGATTTTGATTAATATCAAAACTTTTGAACTTTGCCCCAAAATAAAACTCACACAATGCAATTTTTGTATTATCAAGGTAATGGATTCGGTGAATAATGAAATACATATAATTATATTATATATTATTCAGTTCGGATTCGAGTACGGATATGGATTGGGACCCCTATAACCATATCCAAAACCATAACCGAATAATATTCACGGTTTTTTCCCATACCCAAGATATACCCAAATTTTCATACTCAAATCCAATCCATTCGGACGGTTATCCACGATTATCAGGTTTAACGGTTAAAATTGTCATTCCCTCTTTTTCCTTCCTTGAGAATTTTTTCATGTGGTTTGCCCAGGACGAAGTTTTTTCAGGACCACTTTCTTATCCATGCTCTCTAATTAGTTCCTTTAATGACCAAAGAAAGTGTTTGCACGTGATGGTATTTACCAAAACACAATCCTCCATGTGATGGCCTTGTTTATTGTTTAAACAAGTCAAAGGAAATTAATGAATCAGAGTATTTTGCTTCTAATTAATCATAAAAAAATGTTGAATTCTCCTTTTTCTAGTAAACTAAAGAGTGGTTTGCATTCCGATTCATATTCCCATCTACATATGTTATATTTCCTAATTTAAGTTTGAAATTATTAAACATACTAATCTACATGTGCTTCTACATATGTTTTATTTCTTAATTTAAGTTTGAAATTATCAAACATACCATTCTACATGTGCTTCATTATCTTCTTCAATATGTACAAGACGTAACATGAATGAGAAGCACATGTAGGTTTAGCCAGTTGTTTATGATAGTGTTTGGGCCCAAAATAATAGTTTGGGCCGAAGGTAGGATCATCCTCGGCCCGGGAGGCCGTGCGGCGAGAGGGCCATGGATCGTTCAACCCGTGGGCTTCCAAGCCTAGGTCGGATAGATCATAACGCAAGTCGAGTCCTAGTACAATGAGGAGTCTCGGCGGGATCAGTAACCCAGAAAGCGAATCCGGCTCAGTTAAGGACTAGGTTCACAATCCTAGTGAAGATAGGACTGGTCGAGGTGGTGTTGATCCGGAAAGGAAGACCTAGTCCGAGTAGGATTTTAACTTGGATTCAAGATACAGCGCTATAAATAGGGGAAGCTGTGCGTCAGAGAGGGACCCCTGCAAATCAATACAAAATTGCCCTGCGCAAATTCTCAACAACTTGAGATCTTTTTCCTTTTTCTTTTTCGCTGACACATCTTCCGTTGGCATCAACAGCACTGTGGAAGCAACCGGTGATACCTTAAGTCGGCATAGATAGCTCTGTCACCGTAGAATTAGTCGTTCTCGCAGTATCTTCCGTTGGCATCAACAGCACTGCGGCGAGAGCGGTTGATTACCTATCCAAGTCTCGGTCGAGAAGGGTTTCTAAATCCTTATTGGTCGAGGTCATCTCATTAGCCTTCTCGGCGAAGTGAGGTGTTACAGTTATTACATTCGGCACATTGAAAGCCGAATTTGATATTGAACTTCGTAAGAATAGTAACCTTGTCTTCAGGTTTGAGAGCCCAAGAGGCCGAGACGTGTTCCTTTCTCGGCCACAATCGCAAGACGCAGAAGTCAGCCGCGCACCCAACGCAACATCAACAAAATTTACTCCGAGGCCGAGCTCGGCCGACGAGTTGGCACGCCCCGCAATCACCGAAGGACGTAGTTAGCTTTTAGATTACTCGGCCTGCGCGCCACGTAGGCTTTGTAGTTTCTAGGGTCAACAGATAGTATCTTCGGCCCCGAACTTACTGACCAGCAATTCCATATATATCATCGTCCAACACATTTGGGTATAGGCAGTTATTTATGATAGTATCTCCAGCCCTGAACTTACACACTAGTTGTCAACATCTTTATAGCTATTTGAGCTACTTCGGCAAACCAGTCGTCCTCCGGCTAAACACTGCCCAAAATAAATAGCTTTATCAAAGGGTTACACTTACACTGAGCAATGCTAATAGTTTCATCAAAGGGTTACACTTACACCGTGTGCTAATATTCCCTGATAAATTGATCACTGAAAAAACAAAAATAGCTATCGAGCGAGTTTTACAATGGTGCCATTTGATTCCGAGTGCCTAAAGAGATTCGCATGTGTCACCGGTTGTTTATAACTATGTATCTATCTTTCTCGGCACAAATTAAATTTTTTTTCAATTTTTTTTCATCAGATGTGATTATGAAAATTAGAGAGAGAGCGAGAGAGATAGAGAGAGATTGGGGACCTTATCACTCATGGCGTGGCATTTGGTGGTGACGTTGACATCGTGGTCGAACTGGGATGTTTTGAAGGCCTTGAGGCGATCTTTGAGTGGAAGATTGCCTTCGAGTTCCCACGAGTCTCCGATGCTCGACGAAAACGATCCGTGTGAAAGATGTGAAAACGTCGTCGAGTTCATTGTTAATTAATGTCAATTAACTGTTTAATTAATTGGTTTTCACGTTTTAATTAATCTGTAAGCAAAATCAATGCGGTGATTTCATGATTTTGGTCAGAGAGATAGAGCTTGCAGTGGGAGGAGGAAGAGGAGGGAGACACAGGCGGGAAAACGATATGCTCATCCTTTGCAACCATTTTACAAACACTTAGGACTCGCTCGCTTTATTCTATTTGGATTTGTCGTAACCATCCGTTGGCCTAAAGAATGGAATCTATCATAGCCGTTGGATCTTCACTTATATAGTTTCGTGTTTTGTTTGTAAAATTGTTCGTAATATTAGAATTGTATCTGTTTGTAAGTGTTTTTATAATGACTAATTAAAAGTGTTGCTAAGAACATTTAACAAAAAAAATTTAAGTATTTATAAAAGCAATTTGAGGTGTTTTTTAAGTTTTGCACATGAATTTCGATAAAAGTTTCAACCTGTTTTTTTATACAAAAGATATAGAGAGTGGGAAGGAATTTTTTCAATAAAAATTATTGTGTGCTTCTAACCGAAGTTTTTTTAATTAGCAAAAACAATTACGAGTAGAAATATTTTCTGCATAAGCATTTACGAATTTCCGATGCATGAAATAGCTCCACAATTTGACTTTCGTAACAAAAAATATAATCCAAATAAGAATAACTGGTAAACTTTTTGTTCTTATCAAACATCAATTTCATTTGAAATTTGATTATTCCCAAACAAACAATAGGAAAATAAAAATACATATTTTCTTCTTGGTAAACATTCTATTTTCCCGTGCCATTTATTTCTACATAAACATTTAACTAGGCTAGAAAAAGTATACTTAAATAAGCTAGTAAATCAAAGTTTTAAAAACATTTGAAAAAGGGACACTTTGGATACGGTCCTAACTACCAATGTTATTTGATTGAAACCTTTGGAGTTTTTAGTTTTTGATGGAAGTCCCTGACATTAATGTATAATGTGTTTCTATGTAGGTATTATATTTTTAAATTAAAAATAAAATTTGTAGTTATTTATATTAACGAGATTTAAATTAAAACCCATAATATATGGGATTAAAAATATTAAAGATAAATTATACTCTCCAATATATTGTGTATATACATGTATACATGGATACGTTCATAAAAAAACTAACCAAAAAATTATTGTACCAAAACTTGGGTATATTTTTCAAAAAAAGAAAAGAAAGAAAAGGGCTTAATAACATTATTAATTTCTTCTATTAAACGTGACATGGATACATTCTCAAATCAACGAAATAGAATGTACCCTTATAAGTTTAAAAATAGATTATTATTAAAAAGATTGAATGAAATTTATATAAAAAATGGGTACATATTATATTAAAAAAAGGGTACATTTTTCATATAACAAATTGGTATATTTAAGAATGGGTACATATCAATTTTTTATAAAAATTAATGGGTACAAACTTATTCTTATTTTATTTTTTATATATTTGAAATGTTTGAATTGAAGATTAATTAAGAGTTTAATAAGGGTGCGAGTATTAAAACTCTAAATCAATTACTAATTTTTATTATGAAAATTATGTAACTTACATGTAATTCATTAATATATTAATGCTAGGAACTTTGATCAAAATATAAAGGGTAAAAGACTGTTTACTACCCTCATGTTTCATGGTTTTCAACATTTAGTACATCAAGTTTTTTTCGTCTCAGAGTCATACATAAAGTGTAAATTTTGGGACAATCTCATACATCCTTTAGTCAAACTGTTAAATTTGCCGTTAATTGTGACGTGGCACCCATGTGGACAATGACTGGGCGCCACGTGTCAGCCACGTTTTTTTTTTTTCTTTCTTCTTTTCTTCTTCTTCTTCTTCTTCTTCTTCTTCCACCTGACTGCAACATTTTTTTTCCTTCCTCCTTCTCCTTCATTCCCCTTTTTCTCCTTCTTCCTTCTCTTCCTCCGAATCTGGGGAAGTTTTTTTTTTCTTCCTCCTTCTTCCTTCCTCTTCTTCTTCTTCTTCTTCTTCCTCCGAATCTGCCCAGATTCGGTTTTTTTTTTTTTTTTTTTTGAGGAAGATGAAGAGGAAGGAGGAAGGAAGAAGGAAGAAGGAGAAGAAGAAGGAAGAAGGAGGAAGAAGAAGAAGGAAGGAAAAAAAGAAAAGAAAAAAAGTTGCAGTCGGAGGAAGAAGAAGAAGAAAGAAGGAAAAAAAAAAAAAAAAAAAGCCGAATCTGGGCAGATTCGGAGGAAGAAGAAGAAGAAGAAGAAGAAGAAGAGGAAGGAAGAAGGAGGAAGGAGGAAGGAGAAGGAAGAAGGAGGAAGAAGAAGAAAAAAAAAAAAAAAAAAACTTCCCCAGATTCGGAGGAAGAAGAAGAAGAAGAAGAAGAAAAAGAAGGAGAAGGAGAAGAAGGGGAAGGAAGAAGGAAGAAGGAAGAAGGAGGAAGAAGAAGAAAGAAGGAAAAAAAGAAAAAAACGAATCTGGGCAGATTCGGAGGAAGAAGAAGAAAAAGAAGAAGAAGGAATAAGGAGGAAGGAGAAGGAAGCAGGAAAAAAAAATTCCCCAGATTCGGAGGAAGAAAAAGGATAAGGAGAAGGAGAAGGAAGAAGAAGGAAGAAGGAGAAGAAGGGGAAGGAAGAAGGAGGAAGGAAGAAGGAGAAGGAGGAAGAAAAAAAAAAAATCCCCAGATTCGGAGGAAGAAAAAGGAGAAGGAGAAGGAGAAGGAAGAAGAAGGAAGAAGGAGAAGGAGGAAGAAAAAAAAAAAGTTTGCAGTCGGGTGGAAGAAGAAGAAGAAGAGAAAGAAAAAAAAAAAAGTTCGCAGTCGGGTGGAAGAAGGAAGAAGGAGAAGGAGGAAGAAAAAAAAAAAAGTTTGCAGTCGGGTGGAAGAAGAAGAAGAAGAGAAAGAAAAAAAAAAGTTTGCAGTCGGGTGGAAGAAGAAGAAGAAGAACAACGTGTCACAAAAAAAAATGTGGCTGACACGTGGCGTCACGTCTTTGTCCACATGGGCGCCACGTCACAATTAACGGCAAATTTAACAGTTTGACTAACGAATGTATGAGACTGTTCCAAAATTTACACTTTAGGTATGACTCTGAGACGAAAAAAACTTGATGTACTAAATGTTGAAAACCATGAAACATGAGGGTAGTAAACAATCTTTTACCCAAATATAAAAATTGATAAGATCTTAATCAATGAACATTAGAACCTAGAGATCAAATACTAATTTTTCTTTTGAAAAATAATTCCCAAATATAAAGCTAGCATCCCATGATTTTATTGGGCTTGAGCAACGGCTTCTCAGTCGTCACCGTCCCATCATTTCCGGCAAGAGCCCGGTACTTATCCTTCCTGGTGAACCCGGTGCATTCATACGAAAGGCTGGCCGCTATAACCCTCTGTATATAATTCGCCACCTCATGGCTCGACTTTCCGCCCCCATACGTCAGCTTAGCTGGCAGCTTGTTCAAAAACGTCACCTCGTACGCGGGGCTCGGGTTCATGAAGAAGTAGAAGGGGTCCATCCCTTTCCACCCACGTGCGGTGGTCCCGTGAAACATGCTCATCTTGTTCACCATCGCCACCGGGACCAGTTCGTCCGTCAGCTCGGCGAAAAGCGCCGAGAATCTCAAGAGGAAGGGCTCTCGACACGTGGTGCCTTCCGGGCAGATTGCCAGGTCACCCTCTTCTAGAAGCTTCTTGATCATGGCGGCGTCGAGGGCCCGATCGCGGTTGAGGCGGACGGTCTTGATTGGGGAGATGAACTCGGAGAGGCGAGAGACGGAGTAGGTGACGGCGGGGATGGGGCGGCCGAGGGCTGTGGAGAGGAAGATGGGGTCGAGGAGGGTGCGGTGGGAGCAGATGAAGAGGACGCCGGTGTGGCTGGTGGATTTTTTGAGGGCAGGTGGTGGGGTGCCCTTGACGGTGACACGGACGCCGAGGGCCCAGAAGGCGTAATAGACGAGCGGCATGGGGAGGAGCGCCCCGGCGGCAATACGGAGGCAGGCGAGGAAGAAGCCGATGGGGAGCCAGAGGAGGGTGAGGAGCGCCATGAGAGGTGTTGGCTTTTGAACAAGGCGGCCGTCGTGGAAGATTATGGGCTTTGGTAGCTTGTCGTTTGTTACTGCTTCCACTTTTGGTTTGGCTGGCACCATGTAACCCTCCTGCAACAATTTTTCACATTTACATGTTTCAAGTAAATTTAGTTAATGACACAAACAATGCTAGAGAGACTAAAATTGTGAAATCTAAAGGACATAGAAGTTAATGATTGATTTATTACTTACACGTCGATAAATGTGCTTATTCTTATTGGTGACACGTCATTTAGTTTGCAAATTAGTCTTCAAATTTGGTCTCCTAACATTACCCTAATGACACTAATTAAAATAAAACAAAAAGTAATTGTAGAAATGTCTTATGGCATGTAGTATTTACCCTTATTACAATTTTCATAACATATTCCTACTCACACTTCTTGTGTTTTGGTGCCTTGTACAGACTTCGGCCACAAGAATTCCTCTAAATCGAATGGATTAAGGATTAAAATTAAACAAAATAAAACTAAAAACGAATAGCAAGAAAATTGTCGAACCTTGCACAGTTTCATGAAAGGAATGTCAGTGTGTCTATCACCAAGCCCAATCTCTGGCAGGACATCTCCAAAAGCCTTCTTAAGAGCATCTGCCTTGTTCTTTCCCACAAGCACACCAGGTGGGGAAACAAACCCTGTAGCCTTACCCTTATAAGTGGCCACTTCCGTCCCCAAAACGGTGTCGAATCCAAGAAAATCCTTCAAAAACGGCTCCACCATGATCCTCGGATTTGCAGTAAGAATACATCTCTTTTCGCATGCAGAGATCACGCGCCAAGACTCCGGGTGCAAATCACTCGAGTAAAACTTAGGCAGCACGGCTCTGGCCACGGACTCGATCTCCGAAACCCTAACCCCGGCAAACGTTGCAAAGATGAGAACTTGGATTCCGGCTGATTCCGAGACAAAGTAGTAGAGGAGTCCGGCTAGTGGTGTAACCAAGATCAAGAACAGGAGCCTTAGTATCCCACCAACCTCAAAAGCAATGAGAGCAAAGTAGGGGAAAGAGCTCCGGCCTCTAAGCAAAGTCCCGTCCATATCGGCGACCACTGTGTGCTTTTCCCGTCCATCCGATGTGCATTGATCAACCGTCGGGAAGGTCGTCGTAGTCATATTGTAACAACTTTTGTTGTTGTTACAAAGTAAACTAGAGATAGTAAATATTGGCACACTAAAACTTTGATGATACAATAGAGGAAAGAGAATTTGAACTCGGGTTTAACGTCTAGAAAACTATAGTACTCTCTAGCTGATTTTTTTTTTTTTTTTGAAATAGAAGTTGTGCATGCTAGGTATATATAGAGAAACATACAATTTAATGCCAGGGTGTGTGACAAATATGGATTAGGGTCTAATTAATTGATTACAACAATGAGGAAAAGGTGGCATTGATGAGAGGCAACTTAGTTATTTATGGAAGATCCAAGGGTAGGAGACCCTTGTTTTTGGAGTAGCAGCAATTGCGTGCGCGGCAATTTGCTTGTCGTTATTTGTTTCCACCGCCACTCGTTCGTTTGTGTGTAGTTGAGCATTTTACAGATGCATATGATAAAAGCTGAGTGCGACTTTCCTTACCAGATAACTGTTAACGTATATAATTAATTATTTTTTGCTTACTCAACATGTATTATTCATGCAATACAGCGGGATGGCTTAGAGCTGATAAATTAGTGATATGACATGTGTCATTCATCTGTCAAGTTATTAATCCAATGAATGTAATGTCTCATGAGCTAATAAGGAAGACTATAAAAAATACATTTTCAGTTCATGAGACATTACAATCATTGGATTAATAACATGACAGATGAATGACACGTGTCCTATTACTAATCTATCAGCTCTAAGCCATCCCGCTATATTCCATGAATAATACATGTTGAGTAAGCAAAAATTAATTAATTATATACGTTAGATTAGTAATAGGACACATGTCATTCATATGTCATGTTATTAATCCAATGAATGTAATGTCTCATGAACTGATAAGGAAGGCTATAAGAAATACATTTTCAGTTCATGAGACATTACATTCATTGGATTAATAACATGACATATGAATGACACATGTCCTATTACTAATCTATCAATAACATGACAGATGAATGACAGATGATTGGCAATTTGGCATATTGTCCATATTTTCCTTCCACCAGTATGCCAAAATTTATTGTTTCATTTATGTTTTTTTTAAACAAAAATAATAAAAGTTGAGTTGTTGTTGGTTTAAAATAATACTTAAATATGTTACCAGTTAAGGTAAGGTAAGTGAAATGCTTTTGGAAATAACAAAAATCAAATTTAAAGGCAGCTTCAAATTTGACATCTTTTTGTCTATGTCAGCTTAGCCTTTATTTCCATGTCATCTTTGCACTACAGGAAAATGAATTATGAGGGGCAGATTAAAAGAATCGCATCTATTAATGAGTTTTTAGAGGCATAAATATTAGGGAGCTTTAATGAAAAGTGATTGAATTAACTTTTATTTAATGAAAAACCACCCTAAACTATTATTTAATAAAAATGGCTTAAATTTTAATCATAAGGACACAAAACTTTTATCCTAGGCCCTACAAAACTAAAACACACAGGCTCACCAAAAAGCCCAAACCGCATAACAATTAATATTCCAAAATTGCCCCTAACGGAGCCTAACCCAGGCCCGTTAGCCGAAGTTACTAAAATTCATCATCCCTCCCAACGCCATTAATGTTCACCAACCCCTTCACACTGTACAAAAAAATCGAAACCTCCATTACTCCAAACGTCAAGATCTTAAAGCGTTTTCAAGTTCGATTCAAGTTTTCAAACAATAATCTACACATCAAATCCGGAATTTCTCAACCCAAAAACTACATTTGAAGACGAAAAACTGAAAACATTCGAACTGTATGTTTGCAGAGTCGAAATCGGACAAACACAGGTACGAACCTATAATTTCTGATATTCTTGATGATTTCTTACTTTAATTTACTAAATATGTGCATTTGCATGTTTGAGATTCTAAAAAATGAATTATGTTTCCGGTTCACAGTTCTGATTTACATCCAGACGAAAACACACAAAAAATTTGGGAAATAAAAGCAACAGAGAAGAAACAGAGGTACGTACCACAAAATTTCTGATATTTTTGGTGATTTTACAGTAATATGTAAGTTTGCATGCTTCGAATAGCAATGTTTCTGCAAAATGGTATATTTTTACTTCACTTTAATAACTGCTCGTTTTCTTATAACCTTTAAATAGTATTTTCTTGCCCTCATATGTTGTTTTCTTTGCTTAAATAGCTTAAATAACTTAAATATAATCAACATTCTATTTTGGTGGTGTTTTAGTTTAATAGATAGTGTTTACAAAATAGTTCACGATTTTTAAGTTTAATAAACAATGTTTACAAAATAGTTTACAATCTGCTTCATTTGTAAATAGAATTGAAATGTAAGGAAATAGTAAAATCTGGGATGCATTCACGAACGAGTGTGGTTTTCTACTTTAGTTTGATAAATAGTTCAGTTTGCTAAATGTTTCAGTTTGATAAATAGTTGAGTTTGCTAAATAGTTCAGTTTGATAAATAGTTCAGTTTGTTTTGTAAAAAAGTGTGGTTTTCTAGTTAAATTTGATAAATAGTTCAGTTTGTTTTGGTAAAAAAGTGTGGTTTCTACTTCAGTTTCATAAATAGTTCAGTTTGCTTTGGTAAAAAAATGTGGTTTTCTAGTTCAGTTTGATAAATAGTTCAGTTTGATTTGGTAAAAAAGTGTGGTTTTGTAGTTCACTTTGATAAATAGTTCAGTTTGCTTTTATAAAAAAGTGTGGTTTTCTAGTTCACTTTGATAAATAGTTCAGTTTGTTTTGGAAAAATAGTTCAGTTTGATAAATAGTTCACTTTGCTTTGGTAAAAAAATGTGGTTTTCTAGTTCACTTTGATAAATAGTTCAATTTATTTTGGTAAAATAGTGTGGTTTTGTAGTTCAGTTTGCTAAATAGTTCAGTTTGCTAAATGGTTCAGTTTGATGAATAGTTCAGTTTGATAAATAGTTCAGTTTGCTTTGTTAAAAAAAGTGTGGTTTTCTAGTTGGAGACCAAGCCCGAGAACGGCTCTGAGCCATGCCCGGACTCGTTTTTGCTGTCAGGGTCCGAATTCGAGTCCCGGAAACGGGTAATGGTTATTCCCTGCGGGATGACTCTTGGGTCTCACATAACGGTGGTGGGCACGCCTAGGTGGGCCCACTCGGAGTACGACCCGAAGATTGCGATACTGAAGGAGGGGGACGAGGCGGTGATGGTCTCTCAGTTTATGATGGAGTTGCAGGGTTTGAAGAACGTGGAGGGGGAGGACCCGCCTAGGATACTGCATTTCAATCCGAGGTTGAAGGGGGATTGGAGTGGGAAGCCGTTGATCGAGCAGAACACTTGTTACCGGATGCAATTGGGGTCGGCCCTCCGCTGCGAGGGGTGGAAGTCCCTGGCTGATGAAGATACCTGTAGGTGGCTTCAATGTGTTCTAATTGCTTTGCTTAATGAATTGAGAGGTAAGGGGTCTTTGTGTTTTTGGGTTGTATTTAACTAAATTATAGTTTGGTAGGTAAAGAGTATATTATATTAGATGTGCCAATCTAATCTAAATAAAGCGGTTGCGGTTCTATTATTTGGTGAGATTGTTATGTGTTTTCTGATTCTTTTGTTTTGTGAAGTTGATGGACAGGTGAAATATGAGAAATGGATTCGTGACGATGACAATAAGTCGGAAGAATCGAAGGTCACATGGTGGTTGAACAGGCTGATAGGACGAACAAAGAAGGTGACCATAGACTGGCCATACCCTTTTGCAGAGGGAAAGCTGTTTATTCTTACTGTAAGTGCTGGTTTGGAAGGTTTCCATATCAATGTTGATGGTAGGCATGTCACTTCTTTCCCTTATCGCACGGTGAGTACCTTTGTGTTGTGATATTAACCTACAATGTAAGGAATGCGGAATATCTTAAAATCTTATTCACGGATTGACAGGGATTTGTTCTTGAGGATGCTACCGGACTATCTGTAAATGGAGACATTGATGTGCACTCTGTGCTTGCAGCCTCCTTGTCCACATCACATCCTAGTTTTTTGCCTCAGATGCACCTTGAAATGGTTACTAAGTGGAAAGCTCCGTTTCTTCCCTTTGGGCATGTAGAGTTGTTCATTGGCATTCTGTCTGCTGGCAGCCATTTTGCGGAGCGTATGGCTGTGAGAAAGTCTTGGATGCAGCATAAATTAATCAAATCTTCACGTGTTGTGGCTCGTTTTTTTGTAGCACTGGTAAGGAATGCAGAATGCTTGTTTTGTGCTTTGATAAATGTCAACTATTTACAGTATTTGGAATTATATTTTGACAGCATGGAAGAAAGGACGTAAATGTAGAGCTTATGAAAGAAGTAGATTATTTTGGGGACATTGTTATAGTTCCTTATATGGATAACTATGATCTGGTAGTATTGAAGACTGTTGCAATTTGTGAATATGGGGTACGCTTCATAACAAGACTTCAAATTGGCTGTACTTATTTTTTTCTTATGGATATACTTAACATCAATGTTTGTGGTTCTTTACAGGTTCGCACTGTGCCTGCAAGGTATATCATGAAGTGCGATGATGACACCTTTGTCAGGGTGGATGCTGTGCTCAAGGAAGCACGGAAAATTCATGGGTATAGAAGCTTCTATATTGGAAATATGAACTACCACCACAACCCTCTTCGCCATGGTAAATGGGCAGTGACATATGAGGTATGCATTCTTCTGCTCTTCACCAATGATTCTAAACAACAAATTATACAAACTTGAAATTGATGTACAACTTCTACTGTTTGTAAGTCCTTTCTGGTATTCTCTAAACCATTAAGTAATTCTGATCTTCTCAAGCTGTATATGTCCTTTAAATATATTGCTTAATGTGATTAACATTCTCTTCTCTGATTTTAAGGACAAACGTTTACAACTTGTGATTTACAAGTTTTTCTTCGAATGCTTAGCTTTCATCTTGTGCCTCATGTTAATACGTTTTCTGGTAAATTCTGTTTGTGACACCTCTTAGTTGAGTGTTGATGCTTTGGATTAGAGTAATATTTTTTAGCAATCAAGAGACAGAGGAACAAATTTTTACTTACCCACCATTAATTTGACAGCCTTAATACTCTTACCAAACTCTAGCTTTTATTGTGAATATTTTATTCGGTTTTCTTATCCACCTGATTGTCATTTGCCTCATTGCGTATGTTGTTGTCTGCAATTGTGACTGGTGATAAGAATTAGATAGTATTTAGCTCCTAACAATCAATAAGTCGTTTAACGGTGTCGCTTTTTAGTTCACGTTCATATAGAATTGGTATATGGGTTGTGTCATGAACAATCTCTCATCCTTCATATTTTTCCTTGGTGAGCTCCAGGAATGGCTTGAAGAAGATTATCCACCCTCTGACATAGCAAAATCCATCGTATCCGAGTTTGAAAGGCACAAGTTGCGAGTATGTGATGAACATACTGTTTTTTCTTGTTTGCATCTGTATTCCGTGTACAGGTCTCCATATCTTTAAATTAACTTCTGTTCTGTGCAGTTGTTCAAGATGGAAGATGTGAGCATGGGAATGTGGGTGTAGCGGTTCAACAAATCTAAACCGGTGGAGTATGTGCACAGCTGGAAGTTCTGCCAGTTTGGGTGCATCGACAACTATTACACCGCGCATTACCAATCTCCGAGACAAATGATATGCATGTGGGACAAATTGCAACAACAAGGGAAACCCCAGTGCTGCAATATGCGATGACCAGGAATGACGCATTGATCAAACATTTTGCTCACAGTATAAAGAATGTGAAAAGAAGAATACAGAGAAACAAGTTTTGCAGTCATAGTATACCGCTGTAAATATCCGGTGGGGGTTAATTCTGTCAATATTTTCTCACCTAGTTTAGTTTCTAAGTCCCTCATTTACCGTCTTTACTATTGTAAAGAAGCTAGATGGAGAAAGTTACTGTTCTGCCCCTGTAGAATCTAGCCAACCATATGTGGTGATGTAACCGTGGATACAGAAAGAGCCTTTGTAATGAAAGTTGATTCTTTCTGAGTGGTGAAAATGCTACAAAAAGATGGAACCAAATTCCCTAATCTTCTTTTTATATGCCATTTCCTTTGGGTTTTTGAGTTCTTTTATCTTATTTTTTATATAACATTGGGGCAAGATGAAAAGTACATTGGCAGAGCTAACTGACCCAACCTAGTTATTGCTAGGAATATTGTGGAGAAATCTCAACAGTTTACAACAACAAAAAGTTGAATCTCAACATATTTTATAGGATTCATAAAAAGTTCAAACCGCAACTTGCATTTGAACTTTAAAATCCAGCTACGAAATTTCACAATCTACAATACCAAAAGCAATAACCAAGCCAAGCAATAGATTAACCCAGTCTCTGCAAAAACACCACAAACAAACAGACTAAGTTGATTAGACCAGTGTACTCTCTTTACCGTCCCGGAATGTGAATAAAAATTTGAAAAATGAAACCACAAAAGGGTAAAAGGATAGATTGAATACGTACCAATCTGCCACGATCGAGGCCTTGAACCATAATTATATGAAGCTCCAAAGAAACAATCATTAGTGGTGTTGATCCCACTGGCGCAATTACATATAAATGAGTTGTAATTCCCATAATACCCGCAAACCCCGTTACTCCTCTCACAATTAGCACACGAACTCGGATACTCGTTGTTCACACTAAACTTGTACTTGAGGGCAATCCCGTACTTCCAACTATTAGGATCAGACTCACGTTCGTTGAAGCTGTAAAACCCTGAGTAAGAGCTGCACCGCAGCTTCTCCAAATCCATCTCGAAAGCCGGCCCGAGATCCACCGGCGTGTAAACGCAACACGTGGATGTGGGGAGGTTGATTGTGCTGATCGCCTGACATGAGTACAAGTAGCTACAAATCGGGGAACCTTGGTTGTCACATAGGGAGATTTTTGAGCTGTTTTTTTTGTCAGTGTATAGGGAGTTTTGTTGGAAGATTGGAGAGGTGGAAAGTGAGCAGTCGAGTAGGGCAAAAACGTTGTCGTCTTGGAAGTCGAAGGGTGCGTCCCAGTCTAGGGCAAACCCTTTGGATTGTTGTTTGCATGAACATGTTGACATGGAGGGGTCTGAGATGTACATGACCTTGTTTGTGTAGTCTATGTTGGTGATGGGGTAGGATCCGGTGTGGGTTGTGAAGATGGGGTTTCCCTGGCTGCACGACACGTGAGGGTTGAAGCGCGGGTCGCCGCAGCCGGGGTCGCTGCCGAATGGGAACTTGAGGGGGAGTTCGCCGCAGGATCTTTGGCAGGTTTGGGAGGAGATGAAGGTGAGTTGGAGGAGGAAGATGGAGAGGAAGGTGATGGAGAGAGTTGGTGTTGAAGGAGAGCTAAACTTCATCCTGTTGCGAGTTTGGAGAGGAGGAAATGATAAGTTTGACGAGAGGGTGTGGAGTGAGGCCTTGGTGTTGTGTTGGTATGTATATATATTATGAAGTGGAACAAGAAAACTTAGTGAGTTTACAGTTTTGGGGCCAGGGGTTTTCGATAAATAAAACTACTTGTATCATCTCAACTGATGTCGAGTTAGTGTAAGGTATACTTAAGAAAATAGTATACTAGACGATCACTTGAGATGATACAAATATTAATATTCCGCCGAAAAGGAGCATGTAGTTTTGGATCTCATCAACACTTTCGATTGGCAGTAGCTAGTTTTGTTTTTGTTTTCTTCATTACAGTGAAATAGAGGAAGTACGGAATCAAACTCGATACCTAAAGTGCAAAGTTAAATGTTCATACCCACTTAGCCAGACTACTAGCTAGCTTTAGATGTTCCGTGATTCTCTTTTCCCTATTAACAGATGCCCTTGTTCCACCTACCTACCTTTGAATTGATTATCTCCCTCGTTCTCAAATGACATCTCGAACAATAATTTAATTAATGGAGACACGAAGTAATATGTTACTAACCATTTAATCTGATGAACGGTTTAGGAATCAATATTAATTCACCATGCAGTTCCTTGGTCACATAACTCACATGGCTTGTAACCCTAACTATCGACTTGCTTCTGCACAAAGCACTTATGCTAGAAAGCACTTTATTAAAAACGCCGACACCGGTTTTTAGAATCTGAAATTTTTTTAATTGTTTTTGTCAAATGCACTGCTTTGAGCATTCTTAATTAGTTACCTGAATTCACTTTTAACCATTTCAAAAGCATTTTCAAACGTAATATATTTGTTGTGATTTGAGATCCCCATACGGCTACCTACCCATAGTTTCGTCCCCAAAGCAATCGTAGCCCTAGCTTTCTATATATTTTTTGAATTTCCATTCACAAACTCAACTTTCTGCTTGGAGTAATGAGTATATATTCCCCACCACTACCACTTCAGCCCTAAATCAGAAAAAAAGAGAGATCAAAAGCATAGTGTTCTGGAATTAAACCGGATTGAAAATGCAGCAATGATGATTTCTCCTCCATTTATTGAACTTTTGCAAATTATTTATGTCATCATCGTCGACATTATTTGTTGATAACAAATTTTATTCTTAATTAGTTTCCAATAATATATGTAACTGGGGAATAGTTCTTTTGGTAGGGTATCCAAACTAAAAAAAATTGTTAAGCGCAAGTCGTGGATTGCCTTAGTAGAACTTTATACGTACATGTGAGAGGGGGAATTGTATCAATGGAGAAGAACTTACTCAATCACGACCTCATGGTGGCAAGATGATTATAAGTTTATCACATGATGTTATTTGTTTGGGTGTTTTTTCTTTAGGTAAAGTGATGTTCTACCATTAGAGTAAAAGGAGAGATATTTGAGTTAAGTCACCCAATGATTTTACCAGCTTGTTTGGTTGTGCTTTTGAAAGAGTCAAAAGCGCTTCCTAATGAGTAAAAGCGCTTTAGTTTTAAAAAATGGTCGTTTGGCAACTATTTTAAAAGTGCTTTTAGTTAGAAGTAGAAGCACTAATAAGCATTTTCTAAGAAGCACCTAGGAGGTGCTTCCTCCTAAAAGTACTATGCAGAGAAAACAAGGGAAGCACTTTGCTCCCTTTAATGAATTTTTTTCAATTCCCGAATTATCCCTATTTTTTAATTTGCAAAGTCTAAAATGCCATTACACTTGAAAAAAACATCAAAATTGACATCACCAATTTTTTATAGGTTTGCACGTTAAAAACCTAGAAGTCTTTTATTTTCATAATATTTTGGTGGCTGGAGAAGTCATCTTGGTCTCCATCTCTTCCTCTCCATCTTCCCCAAATCTCCATCACCTAAAATTCTTGTGGAGGTATGTTTGCTATTTCTTATCTTAAAATTTGTATGTAGTGTGTGAATTTGATTGTTGATATGTTATTTTTATCAAAATTGTTGTGATTTTTGAACTACACGAAAATAATTTTAGGGTTTAGTGATCGTTCATTGACATTCCAATGGTATTTTCTGCATTTTTTTCATGATATTTCTAATTTTCCTGATTCATTCTCTGATGAGCAAATTATATATGTTGCCTATCAAGTTAATTAACTCTAACAGCAACTTATTAAAACGCTCATGATCAAACTAACACAAGTAAAACCATCTCCAGTTTCCTATCATTGATCGAGATGTTTACAGAGGATGCATGTGCTACAGTTTGTTATAATTTTTGCCATGATTATATATTCCTCTCGTATTAAAATTTTCTTTTGTGTTTACAGATATGAGTTCTAGCAGTAGTGATAGTAGCAATACAAACAACTCTACTGATGGAAGTGATGATGAATTTTATCAACTGGTTTCTGCAAGCTGTGTCACGGCTGTCTCTGAATGGTTAAAGTATGTTGACAAAGAACCTTGTAGGACTTCTTCGTATACGGGATATAGATGGGTAATGGAAGTTTTAAATGGTCATCCTATAAGATGCCATGAACAATTTAGGATGGAACAACATGTTTTTAAGGACTTGTTAGAGACTTTGAAGCGTGATTATGGCTTAAAAAGAATTGGAGATATAACCCTAGAAGAAGCATTAGCAATGTTTCTAAACACATTAGGTCATGGGCACACTAATAGGATGGTCCAAGAAAGGTTTCAACGCTCTGGAGAGACTGTTTCTAGGTGGTTTGGGATACTATTAGATGTTGTTTCTCGCATGGCTATTGATATTATATGTCCACATGATCGGCAATTCAAGAGAGTATCAAATAAAATTAAGGATGACAATCGGTATTGGCCATATTTTAAAGGTTGCATAGGGGCAATTGACGGAACACATGTCCCAGTTGTGGTACCTAGAGAAATGCAAGTGCCATATATAGGTAGAAAAGGAAATACAACTCAAAATGTTATGGCTGTATGTGATTTTAATATGTGTTTCACATTTGTCTGGGCTGGATGGGAGGGTGCTGCTCATGATTCACGTATATTCATGGAGGCCTTGAGAAGACCAGAATTGAAATTTCCTTATCCCCCTTCTGGTTAGTAATCAACCTTAGTCTTATATGAATGTGTTTATTTATTTATTATCTTATGAACACAAAAATCTTTATATTTTTCTTTTCAATTATGGTGTAGGCAAATATTATTTAGTTGATGCTGGATATCCACATATGAATGGATATATTGGACCTTATAGGGGTGAACGATATCATCTTCCTGAATTTCGACGTGGAAGTCATCCAAGAGGGAAAAAAGAGATATTTAATCAGAGACATTCATCCCTAAGATGCACAATAGAAAGAACTTTTGGTGTTTGGAAAAATAGATGGACAATGATTCGTCTCATGCGTAACTTCCCTTTTGAAAAACAGGTACAAATTGTTGTTGCTTCAATGGCCTTACACAATTTTATTAGGAAGCATTCCATGACAGATCAAGAGTTCCAACCTTATGATGATGATGATGAGCTACTTCCACCTGGACATGAGGAAGATCATAGAGATGAAGAAATTGTTGATGAAAATTTTACTCATAGGCGAGAGATGGATGTTGAACGAGAAAGGATTGCTAATCTTCTTATATCTAGTTAATGCTTATTTCACATTTGATTGTCATGCAACTATAACGTGTCATTTTGTTTTCAAGAAACAAACACATATTCTCAATAAGTATGTATAATTTTGTTAGTGATCATTATTTTTTGTAATTGAATTTTCATCAACTCTTAATCAAATTGTATGCTAATTATATACAAAAAATACTTATGCAAAAATTATTGAGAATTATTAATGAAAGCGCTTTTTCATTTGACAACCAAACACTCTATTTAATATCAAAAACGCTTCTATCCAATACAAAAACGCTTAGTTGGTTGCATGCCAAACAACAAACTACTTCCTCATAGAAGCGCTATTGAAAAGTGCTACAAACAAAAAGCGCTAGTGAGTAAAAGCGCTTTATAGAGTAGCACATCCAAACGAGCCCTGTATTGAATTCGTATTCAAGTGAGCCGAACTGAAGACCTTCTATTTATAAGTGGAGAAGAATACAGTCAACTCTAATGCTAGTAGTGTCATTTGCGGGGATGATAAGCTTGAGATCGACTACCTATGTGTTCTAATTGCATGCAAATTTCTCTCGTTTAAGTTAAAACACACTATAATATGTTGTATAAACTCATTTATCATTTTGAGCCCGGCCCAAGTTATTTGATGTCCATAACTTGGCCCAAACATATAGGGCCCAGTTAAATATCTTTTTCCCGTATTGTTTCTCTCACTAAAATTAAATACCTGCCGGAGGAAAGTGGAGGCCGAATGAAACTCGAGATATTTACAGGCAACAGCCATCCTTCTGAAAACAAGTTTCTGGGAAGTTGAAAGCTTTCGAGCTTTTCACAGTCGACGCACGTCTAAGGTAACACCTCTCATGCATCCCAGCTTCAAAAGCTTGCCCCTTTTGCCACCTTGTTTCTTTATTTTTCAGTTTTGAGTGCTTTTTATTGATTGCTCACCAAGTGTTTGATAGAATGCGTGAACCACTTTTAATTTGTTTTAGTTAGTGACGGAGTGTGGGTGTGATTGTGAATGTCAATTTGATGAAATTTTTGAACGTTTTATTGGTTTCGGAATCAATGTAGATGATAGCAACTTGAATGGTTTCATTGGTTTTGCAATCAGAATTTGTTCATTGTTCAAGTATTGCCATGCAATGCAAGTGTGCTACTCTCTGCATTTTAATGAAATTCTCTGTTTGTAAATGATGTTTGTCGAACGAACAAAAGTTGGTTATGATATGTATGCTTTGATGTATAGGCGCTATATTTTGTTTTACGAGAGTTTTTATATGTTTAGTGTTTGTGTTTAATTGTTACCATACAGGTGATGTGATGAAGCAACCTCTTTGCTTTGGTTCTTCTAAATGGAGGAAAGCCGCTGCATTACTAGAAAAGGGTCCCAAAAATTGTTCTTGATGGGTTCCTTGAGTAGGTATGAAGAGGCGCGCCATCTTGTCAGTCTATAGTTTTCAGATCTCCCATCATCATCTTTGCTTAAATCTTGCTGTAAATTCTTCACTATTCATCTTTAGGAGATGTTTGAGTCATGGAATTTCCTTAGGAGCAACACATACAAGACCTTTTCCTGACTATTCCCCCAAGAAACCGTCCATCAAAGATGCCGAACTTGTACATCGCATCTCCACCACAATTAAGCTTCGCTGCTCTGAGCCCTTTTGCAGTATTCTGAAGCCTTATGAATCTCATTTCAGGTCTGACCATCTTATTTGGGTCCTCATGAATATTAAGAATGACTATAAACTAGTGTTGGATTTGTTTGACTGGGCATGCTTACGAAGGGACCCATCATTAGAAGCCCATTGTGTCGTTGTACAAATTGCTGCAGCATCAAAGGATCTTAGAACAGCACATGAGCTTATTCATAATTTTTGGGCAAAACCCAAGTTAGATGTTAGTGTTTCATTCACTCGCTTTTCTGATCGGTTGATATACACTTACAAGGATTGGGGTTCAGATCCCCATGTGTTCGATGTTTACTTCCAGGTCCTTGTTGAAACTGGGATGCTCAATGAAGCAAGAAAGCTTTTTGATAAATTGTTGAGCTATGGGTTGGTTATCTCTGTTGATTCCTGTAATTTATTTCTTACTCGGCTATCAAGCACCTTTGATGGGATTGAGATGGCAATAAAGTTTTTCAATGAATATCCTGAAGTGGGTGCTCACTGGAACACCATATCATACAATATTATCATTCATTGTCTTTGTCGATTAGGGAAAATAAAAGAAGCCCACCATTTACTCCTCCAAATGGAGTTGAGGGGTTGTATACCTGATGTTGTAAGTTATAGTACTTTAATCAGCAGATATTGTTATGTTGGAGAACTACAGAAGGTGTTGAAGCTCATCAAGGAAATGAAAATAAAAGGATTGATGCAAAATTCCTATACCTATAACAGCATAATACTCCTTCTGTGTAAGACTGGTAAACTATCTGAAGCAGAAGTGTTACTGAGGGAGATGATGGTTTTGGGAATACTTCCTGATAATGTTGTCTACACTACTCTAATTGATGGATTCTGTAAGTCGGGGAATGTTCCTGCTGCAAGTAGGCTATTTGACGAAATGCAGGGTAGGAAAGTTGTCCCTGATTATATAACATATACTGCCATTATTCATGGATTTTGTCAAATAGGGAAGATGACAGAAGCAGATAAGTTCTTCAATGAAATGGTTAGCAGAGGATTAGAACCAGATGAAGTTACTTATACAGCACTTATTGATGGTTATTGCAAAGCAGGTGAGATGATAGAGGCGTTTTCTCTTCACAACCAGATGGTTAGCATGGGGCTTACCCCAAATGTTGTCACTTATACGGCACTGGCTGATGGGCTTTGTAAAAGAGGGGAGGTAGATGTAGCAAACGAACTTCTTCATGAGGTGTGTAGGAAGGGCCTTCAACTTAATGTCTGCACTTACAACTCAATTGTTAACGGCCTTTGTAAGTCGGGAAACATAGCAGAGGCAGAAAAATTGGTGGAAGAAATGGAGGCTGCTGGGCCCTGTCCTGATACTATTACTTATACCACTTTGATGGATGCATATTGTAAGATGAGAGATATGAGTAAGGCTCAGAAGGTCCTGCATGAGATGCTCGATAGAGGGCTTCAACCTACAGTTGTCACATTCAATGTGCTGATGAATGGATTTTGTATGTCAGGAATGGTGGTAGATGCTGAGAGGCTACTCAAGTGGATGTTGGAGAAGGGTATAGTGCCTAATGCCGCAACCTACAATTCTCTCATGAAGCAGTACTGCATTAGAAATAATATGCGTACTACGACAGAAATTTATAGGAGCATGTGTGCTGGCGGGGTGATTCCTGATAGCAACACCTATAACATTTTGATAAAAGGGCATTGTAAGGCAAGGAATATGAAAGAGGCATGGTTTTTGCATAAAGAAATGGCAGGAAAGGGATTTATTCCCACGTCAAGTTGTTACAGTGCACTTATTAAGGGTTTTTTCAAGAGAAAGAAATTTGCGGAGGCAAGGGAACTATTTGAAGAAATGAGGAGACATGGTGTGGTTGCAGATAGAGAAACATACAACATTTTTGTCGATATGAACTATGAAGAAGGGAACATGGACATTACTCTTGATCTTTGCAATGAAATTATAGAGAATTGTCTTGTTGGCAAGCCCAAGAACGAAGACACGTAGCAGAATTGCTCTAATGGGATCTGTTGGAGAGAAATTCAGTTTTAGTTCCTGCGGACTCGCATCTACGATATTATCATCACGGTAATAGTTCTCATTCCGATGTGTTTAGTATGATATAGGATATTGCACAGCCTTTCTGAAATGATGATATTGAAATGTTAGTAAGTTCTTATTGGTATCATTTCTAGACTTTTTTCCCATTACTTGATGAATCTACACTGCACAGGTTATGAGCTATTACTCTTTGTTAGCCAGGGACCTACATATGTACCTGGCTATCGAACATTTGATACGAAATCAAAGATAGATGAAGCTGGGCCCTAAGGAGTAGGGCTATTCCGTAAACAGATCCAAGCAATCTCAAGATGGCTATTTCGCTCAAATGTTCTGTTGGATTTCATCACTGCCCAAATGTTCTGTAAACACGAACCTCCTGGTATATGTAGATTTTTCTTCTTTCATGATTTGACATGAAACCGTTCCATGCAGCTTAGAAATGTTATGTCAGCATTCTTCTGATCTTAACTACTTTGGCTGGGTGCAGCACTCTTGGTAAAGTTGGAGGATGTAAAAGCAGAGAACATGCAGAAGTGCTTGCATCCCAGAAAATCAGCAAAGAAAAAAGTTAAGCTGATACGGCGTCACCAGGGGCAAATCGCAAGGACAACCGCTTCAAGGGCCAACTTAAGACCAAAGAGACCGAGTGAGAATGAAGGGACTCGGAAGCAACTCGGAAGAATTGCAAACTTGGGACTGCCCCGAAATGCTTTCTGGTCTCAACGAGCCATTCCGTTGCTTTGAACCCCGATAGATTTGTAACATGACTGTTTTTTTGCAAAGATTGCTGCTACTTGTGTATGTTTACAAACAAAACCAACAAATCAATACGAAAACACGTCACGTGAATTATGAAATCTACACACAAACAACAACAACAACAACAAAGCCTTTTCCCACTAAGTGGGGTCGGCTATATGAATCCTAGAACGCCATTGCGCTCGGTTTTGTGTCATGTCCTCCGTTAGATCCAAGTACTCTAAGTCTTTTCTTAGAGTCTCTTCCAAAGTTTTCCTAGGTCTTCCTCTACCCCTTCGGCCCTGAACCTCTGTCCCGTAGTCACATCTTCGAACCGGAGTGTCATTCGGCCTTCTTTGCACATGTCCAAATCACCGGAGCCGATTTTCTCTCATCTTTCCTACAATTTCGGCTACTCCTACTTTACCTCGGATATCCTCATTCCCAATCTTATCCTTTCTCGTGTGCCCACACATCCCACGAAGCATCCTCATCTCCGCTACACCCATTTTGTGTACGTGTTGATGCTTCACCGCCCAACATTCTGTGCCATACAACATCGCTGGCCTTATTGCCGTCCTATAAAATTTTCCCTTGAGCTTCAGTGGCCTACGACGGTCACACAACACGCCGGATGCATTCTTACACTTCATTCATCCAGCTCGTATTCTATGGTTGAGATCTCCATCTAATTCTCCGTTCTCTTGCAAGATAGATCCTAGGTAGCGAAAACGGTCGCTTTTTGTGATCTTCGCTAGATTGCTCCGGTCATTAGCGTGGATAAGTATATAAATGGATAGAGATAGGAAAGCAAACACAAGATGTACGTGGTTCACCCAGATTGGCTACGTCCACGGAATAGAAGAGTTCTCATTAATTGTGAAGGGTTTACACAAGTACATAGGTTCAAGCTCTCCTTTAGTGAGTACAAGTGAAAGATTTAGTACAAATGACATTAGGAAATATTGTGGGAGAATGATCTCGTAATCACGAAACTTCTAAGTATCGGAGTGTGGTGTCGTCTTGACTTGCCTTATCTGTCTCATAGGTAGATGTGGCATCTTCTCTGGAAGTACCATTCCTCCATCCAGGGGTGGTATCTTTAACTGGTGGAGATGCACAAGGTAATGTATCAATTTCACTTGAAGCTTACTTGTAGTTTCAGGCTTGGTCAAGCGCGATACAAACCATGTAGTAGGAGTCCCCCAAGTCGCCGAGCTAGGGGGTCTGCTGAAAGAGGTGACAGACAAGGTAAGCAATCAGAGCTCCGACTGATTGTTCACCTTCTCCCCATCTTGCAGCAGCATGAAGGATAAAGAGAAGAAAAATGAGAAGAGATGATATGAGATACTTTTGCTTTTGAAGAAGTAACTTTCCACAGGCTTATTCTTGAACTGAGCTGGAGGGTTTTCTGGTTTCCTCCAGAGTATAAGGCCGACTGAAGAATTTGAGGGTCAAAACAAGTCCATCAAATCTAGAGTACGTTCCACCCTGCTGATATGAGATACTTTTGCTTTTGACAGAGTAATGGATGTATCGGCACGTGTGCTGTTACGCTTGTCTCCACATGCTTCCTTGTATCCTTCGCACTTGCCCTATCTGTTCCTCAAGCAGATGCGGAATCTTCCCTGGAAATATAAGATGTTGAAGATGAGTACTCGAGAGCAATGCCAGGTAAGTAATCAGGTAAGGGGTTCCAGGCAGTCAGTTCCTGGCTGGAAGCTTGATTCCAAGTGCTGACTGATTGCTCTCTTTCTCCTTGTCTTGCAGGTAAAAACAAGGCCAAAGGAAAAGACAGGGAAAAAGCATGATATGGGATACTCTTGCTTTTAACCCTGATGATATGAGATATTCTTGCTCTAGTATAGCTTGTTTGCAGAGGTATTATCGGGGGGAAGGAAAGCTGAATATTTCGAAAGGCTTCGTTGGGAGTGCCCTCTCAGATATGATGAAGGGTTGAGCATTTTTGCAGGTCTGCCTGTCTGTTGGGGATGGAGGTCGACATATATAGGAGTCTCCCTAAGAAGTAGTAATGCTATTCCTTTACCCTGCTTGGTCATAGCACGGTAGTGGGAGCTGCCAGTTTCACATGTTTTAACTCTGTCAGAGCACTTTGAAAAAGTGGTCTGTGGTATCTGGCTCTCGAGATTCGGAGAACGATGCCTCTTCGATTTTTGAGAAAGCAATCATGCTGGGGGTCTGGCTCTCGAGATTCGGATAGCAGTGTCTCTTCGATTTTTGAGAAAGTAATCATGTTGGGAGTTTGGCTCTCGAGATTCGGAGGGCGGTGCCTCTTCGATTTTGGAGCAAGCAATCTGTTGGGAGTGTTGTCTCGAATGTGAGTAAAGGTTGGGCATGTTTGCTAGTCTACCTTGCCACGAAGCACAAAGGTTGACACACAGGGACTTTCCAATTATCCAGCAATGGTACTGTTCCTTTACCCTCTCTTCGATTTTGAGAAAGTAGTCATGTTGGGAGTCTGGCTCTCGAGATTCGGAGGACGGTGTCTCTTCGATTTTGGAGCAAGCAATCTTGTTGGGAGTGTTTTCTCGAATGTGAGTAAAGGTTGGGCATGTTTGCTAGTCTACCTTGCCACGAAGCACATAGGTTGACAAACAGGGACTTGCCAATTATCCAGCAGTGGTACTGTTCCTTTACCCTTGTGGGTAATAATATGGTAGCTAGACCTTCAAAATTTATGTGTCTAAACTTTGTTAGTGCTGTTTCTTTGCTATTCTTTTACCTTTCTTGGTCAGAGCGATGTAGTGGGAGTTGCAAGCTTCACGTGCTCAACTTTGGCAGAGAACTTTGGCAAAGTTATCTGTGGTACCCATGAGCTATTGTTGCGTGTGGGAAGTGGGTGATTGAACAGTAAGATTCATGTGCTTTCTACTTCACCAGAAGTCTTCGACAGAATGCCCATAATTTCTGCAAAGCTGAGTGTGCGTGTGACAGGTGCTGACAAGGCTAGAAAAGTAGGTGCCTCTTCGATTTCTGAGATCGGCCCTCGTGGTCTCTAAGCAGCCCAGCTTTTGAGAAAGCGAGCGCCTCTTCGATTGATTCGGAGAACGATGCTTATCGATTTTTGAGAAAGCAATCATGCTGGGGGTCTGGCTCTCGAAGATTCGGGGAGCAGTGTCTCTTCGATTTGTGAGAAAGTAATCATGTTGGGAGTCTGGCTCTCGAGATTCGGAGGGCGGTGCCTCTTCGATTTTGGAGCAAGCAATCTTGTTGGGAGTATTTTCTCGAATGTGAGTAAAGGTTGGGCATGTTTGCTAGTCTACCTTGCCACGAAGCACAGAGGTTGACACACAGGGACTTTCCAATTATCCAGCAATGGTACTGTTCCTTTACCCTCTCTTCGATTTTTAAGAAAGTAGTCATGTTGGGAGTCTTGTGCACTGGGTACGACCTTTTAGTCATGTTGGGAGTCTGGCTCTCGAGATTCGGAGGACGGTGCCTCTTCGATTTTGGAGCAAGCAATCTTATTGGGAGTGTTTTCTCGAATGTGAGTAAAGGTTGGGCATGTTTGCTAGTCTACCTTGCCACGAAGCACAGAGGTTGACACACAGGGACTTTCCAATTATCCAGCAGTGGTATTATTCCTTTACCCTTGTGGGTAATAATATGGTAGCTAGACCTTCAAAATTTATGGGTCTAAACTTTGTTAGTGCTGTTTCTTTGCTATTCTTTTACACTTCTTGGTCAGAGCGATGTAGTGGGAGTTGCAAGCTTCACGTGCTCAACTTTGGCAGAGAACTTTGGCAAAGTTATCTGTGGTACCCATGAGCTATTGTTGCGTGTGGGAAGTGGGTGATTGAACAGTAAGATTCATGTGTTTTCTACTTCCCCACAAGTCTTCGACATAATGCCCATAATTTCCGCAAAGCTGAGTGTGCGTGTGACAGGTGCTGACAAGGCTGGAAAAGTAGGTGCCTCTTCGATTTCTGAGATCGGCCCTCGTGGTCTCTGGGGAGCCCAGCTTTTGAGAAAGCAAGCGCCTCTTCGATTTCTGAGATCAGCCTTCGAGGTCTTTGAGCAACCCAACTTTTGAGAAAGCAAACGCCTCTTCGATTTCTGAGATCAACCCTCGTGATCTCTAAGCAGCCCAGCTTTTGAGAAAGCAAACGCCTCTTCGATTTCTGAGCAGGCGCCTCTTCGATTTCTGAAGCTCCGTCGAGTGCAGATTTTTATAGGGGCTGGCATTAAGTTCCAAAGCACACTTGAATCTCCACCAGTAGAAGCTTCATTCTTGCACTTCTAAGATCTTGATTTGTCCGACCTCTTCTCTCTTCAACACCTTTGAAAATGTCTGGCCCCTCCGACCGTCGTTTTGACTTGAACCTTGTTGAAGAGGCAGCCCCGCCTTCTCCAGACAACATATGGCGCCCATCCTTCGTCTCCCCTACTGGTCCTCTTACCGTTGGGGATTCCGTGATGAAGAATGATATGACCGCTGCGGTGGTGGCCAGGAACCTTCTCACTCCCAAAGATAACAGACTACTTTCCAAACGGTCTGATGAGTTAGCTGTTAAGGATTCGCTGGCTCTCAGTGTTCAGTGTGCAGGTTCTGTGTCTAATATGGCCCAACGCCTATTTGCTCGAACCCGCCAAGTTGAATCATTGGCGGCTGAAGTGATGAGTCTCAAACAGGAGATTAGAGGGCTCAAGCATGAGAATAAACAGTTGCACCGGCTCGCACATGACTATGCTACAAACATGAAGAGGAAGCTTGACCAGATGAAGGAAACTGATGGTCAGGTTTTACTTGATCATCAGAGATTTGTGGGTTTGTTCCAAAGGCATTTATTGCCTTCGTCTTCTGGGGCTGTACCGCGTAATGAAGCTCCAAATGATCAACCTCTGATGCCTCCTCCTTCTAGGGTTCTGTCCAGTACTGAGGCTCCAAATGATCCCCCTCCGGTGCCTTCTCTTTCTGGGGCTCTACCGACTGCTGAGACTTCTCCTAAGCAACCTTTGTGAAGGCTCCCTCTTGTGTGTTTATTTTGACTCATGTATATGTACATATTTGTAGCTTATCGGGGATATCAATAAATAAGCTTTCCTTCATTTCAACGTATTGTGTTAAATACACCAAAGCCTTCTTCGCTAAGTTCTTTGAATTTTCTTTTGTTGAAGCTTGTATGTTGAAGCTTTCTGAGTGGAGCATGTAGGTTGGGGTAGTGTTCCCTTAATTTTCCGAGTGAGGAAAACTTCTCGGTTGGAGACTTGGAAAATCCAAGTCACTGAGTGGGATCGGCTATATGAATCTTAGAACGCCATTGTGCTCGATCCTGTGTCATGTCATTCGTTAGATCCAAGTACTCTAAGTCTTTTCTTAGAGTCTCTTCCAAAGTTTTCCTAGGTCTTCCTCTACCCCTTCGGCCCTGAACCTCTGTCCCATAGTCGCATCTTCTAATCGGAGCGTCAGTAGGCCTTCTTTGCACATGTCCAAACCACCGTAACCGATTTTCTCTCATCTTTCCTTCAATTTCGGCTACTCCTACTTTACCCCGGATATCCTCATTCCTAATCTTATCCTTTCTCGTGTGCCCACACATCCAACGAAGCATCCTCATCTCCGCTACACCCATTTTGTGTACGTGTTGATGTTTCACCGCCCAACATTCTGTGCCATACAGCATCGCCGGCCTTATTGCCGTCCTATAAAATTTTCCCTTGAGCTTCAGTGGCATACGGCGGTCACATAACACGCCGGATGCACTCTTCCACTTCATCCATCCAGCTTGTATTCTATGGTTGAGATCTCCATCTAATTCTCCGTTCTTTTGCAAGATAGATCCTAGGTAACGAAAACGGTCGCTCTTTGGTATTTCTTGATCTCCGATCCTCACCCCTAACTCGTTTTGGCCTCCATTTGCACTGAACTTGCACTCCATATATTCTGTCTTTGATCGGCTTAGGCGAAGACCTTTAGATTCCAACACTTCTCTCCAAAGGTTAAGCTTTGCATTTACCCCTTCATGAGTTTCATCTATCAACACTATATCGTCTGCGAACAGCATACACCAAGGAATATCATCTTGAATATGTCCTGTTAACTCATCCATTACCAACGCAAAAAGGTAAGGACTTAAGGATGAGCCTTGATGTAATCCTACAGTTATGGGAAAGCTTTCGGTTTGTCCTTCATGAGTTCTTACGGCAGTCTTTGCTCCTTCATACATATCCTTTATAGCTTGGATATATGCTACTCGTACTCCTTTCTTCTCTAAAATCCTCCAAAGAATGTCTCTTGGGACCCTATCATACGCTTTTTCCAAATCTATAAAGACCATGTGTAAATCCTTTTTCCCATCTCTATATCTTTCCATCAATCTTCGTAAGAGATAGATTGCCTCCATGGTTGAGCGCCCTGGCATGAACCCGAATTGGTTGTCCGAAACCCGTGTCTCTTGCCTCAATCTATGCTCAATGACTCTCTCCCAGAGCTTCATTGTATGACTCATTAGCTTAATACCCCTATAGTTCATGCAATTTTGTACGTCGCCCTTATTCTTGTAGATAGGCACCAAAGTGCTCGTTCGCCACTCATTTGGCATCTTCTTCGTTTTCAAAATCCTATTGAAAAGGTCAGTGAGCCATGTTATACCTGTCTCTCCCAAAAGTTTCCACACTTCGTTTGGTATATCGTCTGGGCCTATTGCTTTTTTATGCTTCATCTTCTTCAAAGCTACAACCACTTCTTTCTTCCGGATTCGACGATAAAAAGAGTAGTTTCTACACTCTTCTGAGTTACTCAACTCCCCTAAAGAAGCACTCATTTCATGTCCTTCATTGAAGAGATTATGAAAATAACCTCTCCATCTGTCTTTAACCGCGTTCTCTGTAGCAAGAACCTTTCCATCCTCATCCTTGATGCACCTCACTTGGTTTAGGTCCCTTGTCTTCTTTTCCCTTGCTCTAGATAGTTTATAGATATCCAACTCTCCTTCTTTGGTATCTAGTCGTTTATACATATCGTCGTAAGCCGCTAACTTAGCTTCTCTGACAGCTTTCTTCGCCTCTTGCTTCGCTTTTCTATACCTTTCACCATTTTCATCGGTCCTCTCCTTGTATAAGGCTTTACAACAATCCTTCTTAGCCTTCACCTTTGTTTGTACCTCCTCATTCCACCACCAAGATTCCTTTTGGTGTGGGGCAAAGCCCTTGGACTCTCCTAATACCTCTTTTGCTACTTTTCGGATACAACTAGCCATGGAATCCCACATTTGGCTAGCTTCCCCCTCTCTATCCCACACACATTGGGTGATTACCTTCTCTTTGAAAATTGCTTGTTTTAGTTTTGTAAAGGTGGGTGGGTTGACCGCCCTGTATGATATCTCCTTTATCAATCTTTATCACATTTATTTTTTTGTGAGAGATGTGTGCAGGGAACAAGTGCCCAGCAGAAATGACTGAATGCAGAATAAGCCACGCAGTTCCAGTTGTTGTCGTCTTACGTGCTCCCATCTCAGCCGCACTACACACCAACTTCCTATCTGAACACAAGACCGAATAGAAGTACGTTGAATACGCTGAAACTCAATATGGCAAAAAATCAGGACGTGTCAAGCGAGAAGTTAAAATACGTGATAATTTAACTTTGATTGCATGCAAATTTTTCTCAATTATCTAGACCTAGTAGCATCTTTCATAAATAATACATTATCATGTGTTTTAAAATTATCTATGCAAGTCTCTTCCCATCCACACATTGGATATTAACTTCTTTTTCCTGCCTTTGAAACCTCTCCCGACTGCCACACATATTGTCATTACTTTTACACCAAAATATCACTTTCTATACCTTTACCTTCTCCTTACTATCTTTCATGCACATTCATAAATAACCGGATCCCAAAGCACAGATTTTGCATCTGCATTTTGAGAGCTTTTCTTGTTTGCGAGTAAATCTGAATCATTAATCATGGCGAAGAGCAACGTGAAGGTTTTGGGAGCGTGGCCGAGCCCATACGTGATGAGGGCTCGGGTCGCGCTCAATATCAAGTCGGTGGAGTATGAGTTTCTGGAGGAGACATTCGGATCCAAAAGCCAGCTTCTGCTCCAGTCCAATCCCGTCCACAAGAAAATCCCAGTTCTGATTCATGGCGACAAGCCCGTTTGTGAATCTCTCATCATTGTTGAGTACATCGATGAGGTTTGGTCCTCTGGCCCATCTATCCTCCCTTCTGACCCGTTCGATCGCGCTACTGCAAGATTCTGGGCTGCCTATATCGATGAGAAGGTAACTGCATGGTTTATCTTCATGTCCTTAATTTTTAATTGTTGTAGGCTGATTTCATTAATTTATTATTATTCTTTTGGATTATCCAGTTAAATGTAAGGGATTTGATGAATGATGCACGTCGCTTTTTTATTCTTTGCTATTTAAAATATGGGGTGGTTGCGGCGACGGCAGAGAAATGACGGCTCCGACCCTCCAAAGAGGGGCGGACAACCGCCAATCTCCCTGGAGCGGAGCCTCATAATTTAATCAGTGTGATTCATTACTTGATGAAATATGTTTAAAGGTTTTGTTGCTAGTCTTTCTCTTTATTAGGTCTCGAATAAGATCTATTTGGAATTGCTTATAGAATGATTAATATCTGCATAATTGCTTCGTACAAAAGAATTTTCCAAACGTGTTCTAAAATATGTTCACTTTTGTATATATTGGTGCCTCTGGTGCAGTGGTTTCCGGCGATGAAAGGCATTGGTGCTGCTCAAGGAGATGATGCAAGGAAGGCAGCAGTCGAGCAAGTTGCCGAGGGGCTAGCTCAGTTGGAGGAAGCCTTTCAAAAAACCAGCAAAGGCAAGGACTTCTTTAGTGGAGACAAAATTGGGTACCTAGACATTGCGTTCGGGTGCTTCTTGGGGTGGCTCAGAGTCACAGAGAAAATGAATGGGGTCAAACTTCTGGACGGCGCAAAGATCCCAGGGCTGGTCACATGGGCCGAGAAGTTCAGTGCAGATCCTGCCGTGAAGGATGTCATGCCGGAGACTGACAAGCTGGCTGAGTTTGCTAAGATTCTTGCGGCCAAAATGAGAGGTGCAGGGGCTCCCAAATGATTAATTAGTGAATCTAATTAACGGATCTTGTTTATTTAAACGAGTGATTAAGTCGGATGTGTTAGACTGCTGTAGTTTGATAAACTCGGGGACTTTGGCCTGTTTTATTTTGTGTCTGGTTTTTATGTTAATTTGACAGTGAAATAAAAAATCGTTTAGGTGAGTCTATTAGTTCAGTAGTTGTTTTTTATACGAACCATTCTTGATTATAATATGGGTAGACGATTTAATTGAAAGAAAATAATTATGTGAATAATTGTCAACTATTGATGCGTTGTGAGATTCACTTGTGCTACTTTCGTCTTGCGCACAGGGGCTCAGAATCAGAACAGTTATAGGGTAGGGTTAAATATTCTTGGAATGAATCTAAAAACTTCACTCAAAAGTCAAGGCTTGCAATTTTTATTTTGGCACAAGCCCGAAAAAGCTCTAAAAACAACCCTAATTTAGTGATTTTGGAAAGAGACTTTTCTACATCTCGATACACCGCTCCGGGTGTTCGAATCGATCACAAATTGAGTGTTAACTAAGTTAAGTAATCGTGACGAGGGCTCGCATTGCCCTTAAGCTCAAATCCGTCGACTACCGAGTTTCTTTCAGGAGGCAAAGATGGCAGCAATCGAGCAAGTGACAGGAGGGCTGGCGCTGCTGGGGGAAGCCTTTGAGAAATCCAGCAAAGGCGACGAACTATTTTGGCGGAGATGAGATCGGATACCCATTTCATTCGGGTGTTTCTTGGGGTGGCTCATTCTAAACGAGAAGCTGCAAGGAACCGAACTGCTTGACCAAACGAAAACGCCGGGGCTGGTAAAATGGGCTGACAAGTTTTGTGCACATGCTGCTGGATGGTATACTTAAGACTGACAAGCTTGTTGAGATTGCTAAGATTATTGCTGCCAAAGCAAGAGCTGCAGCGGCTCTTAGGCGAGGAACTTACATGTATCTGAGACGTCAAAGTGATAGCATGCAGGCGAGACATATGTCGACCATAGTTTCATAAAACTTATAGCCTGGCCTTATTTTTTTGTCTGCATGTAGTGTGTGCTTATTGAGCACTCACAGTAGAGAGCGAATCTCCCGTGTGAAGTATTTTCTTTTTTATGTTCAGAAAACAACACACAATATGCATATGGGAAGACCGAGGGCTCGAATGAGTTATCATCATCTTCTTTCAAATATTGTCAATAACGAGCTAGCCTTTCCTTCAGTCTGAGACCACTAAGAGCACTCAAATTCTAACTCTATATTCTTGTATTTTAGTATTAAAAAGGTAATGAATTTATGTATTTTGGTTTTGTTCTTCGATACAAAGACTCAAATATTTGAGTTTTGAGTCTATGAGAAGAGGTTTAACAATTCAGCTGTGTGCATTGGAGATGATTGACTCAAAACTCGTATTTTAGTTTTAACAATTGCATTGGAGATTACTAGACTCAAAACTCAAATCTATTTTCTTTTCACTGAATAATATTTTTCCTAATTAAAAAAAAATTAACATGGGCTCCACCTTGAACTCAAATTTCATACTTGAGTCTCAGCTTCTTCAGAAACTTACATGAGTTTTAAGTCCCAATGCATTGGAAAACCTTAAACTCATATTTAAACTCAAATATAAAATTTGAGTCTAAATTTTCTAATGCATTCAAGATGCTGTAAAAGGACCAAATATTGAGGTACTTGTGCCCTTTCCAAAGTAAAATAACTTAAAACTTTTGTGTTCCAAGTGTCATATTCTCAAAGAGTAGTATTATTCACACACCTCTTTTTACTTTCACACACATTTATTAATTTATTATTGCCGATCTTATAAATTAAAAAATATCAAATGATAAAAATTAACAAAAAAATATATATAAAAAATAAAAATACGTGTGTAAATAGCACCAACAATTCTCAAAACTTTGCTCATCATAAAGTTAATATCCACATGCACAGGTGTCAGGCGCCGTTTTGTGCTTTTGTTATTTTCCCCCATATTGGTTCAGTTTTTGACACGACACGATGACACGACACGAAAACGACACGAAAATAACGGGTTTCGGGTCAACACGATAACTTATCGGGTCACTATCGGGTGACCCGTTAATAACGGGTTCTTAACAGGTATACACGCGGGTAACACGTGGGTAACCCGTTTTGACCCGTTAAGAAAAAAATTATTTTAATAATTTTAAAGTTTAATTACTAAAAGATTTATTATAAAATACAATAGTCATATTAATATATACAATATATTCTATATTAAATATATAGTTTTGTATTATTGTTCTATATAAATTTAAAAAAAATTAAAAAAAAGTTTTAGTCATTATTTATTTTTATTATGAGAGTTTCTTATTATCATTACTAGGATAAATTTTACATAACATATTATTGTCCAAAATTAAAATATACTGGTATAGTATTTGTATATGCAAGAACTAAGAAGACATACATACAAATATGAAAAATGTGAAAGAATATATAAACACTCGTGATTTATCATTATTCCTCCACGAATAGATAATTGTTACACTTATATTATCGTTTAGATTTTTAAAATCCTTCAAACCCTCATGAATAATGTTTTTTATTTGTGGGCAAAATTAATAAAATTAATAATAATTATTGTAGAAGTGTAAAAAATGTAAAAATATATATATACAATCACTCATATATAAAAAAATGTAAATGCTTTAAATTAAAGATCAAATTTATTCATTACATTCTTATAGGGTCGAGGAGTGTATCTGTAAAAAATCATCAAAATCAGAGATAAAATAACCGTTAAATTGTGATTTTTCGTTTATAACTGCCGAAAACTTTTGTTCCATTACGTAATCTCTGAATGTTTGTTTTTTACGATTTTTTACATATGCGATCTCGGAATGTGTACAAATAAGTTTGATGGTTGGATCGTTGAAAAAAGTTTCATAGAATGCATATTGCGTCAAAACGGTAGATTAAGCAAACACTTAGAGTTAATATTATATTTCTATTAAGTATACACTAGTGTAAATACTTTAAATTAAAGATCAAATTTATTCATTACATTCTTATAGGGTCAAGGAGTGTATCTGTAAAAAAATCATCAAAATCGAAGCTAAAATAACCGTTAAATTGTGATTTTTCGTTTATAACCGTCGAAAACTTTTGTTCCGTTACGTAATCTCTGAATGTTTGTTTTTTATGATTTTGTACGTATGCGATCTCGAAATGTGTACAAATAATTTTGACGGTTGGATCGTTGAAAAAAGTTTTGTAGAATGCATATTGCGTCAAAACAGTAGATTAAACAAACACTTAGAGTTAATATTATACTTCTATTAAGTATAAAATAAGTTTTTGTGGTATCCACTAGTGTAAATACTTTAAATTAAAGATCAAATTTATTCATTACATTCTTATAGGGTCGAGGAGTGTATCTGTACAAAATCATCAAAATCGGAGCTAAAATAACCGTTAAATTGTGATTTTTCGTTTATAACCGTCGAAAACTTTTGTTCCGTTACGTAATCTCTGAATGTTTGTTTTTTATGATTTTTTACGTATACGATCTCGGAATGTGTACAAATAAGTTTGACGGTTGGATCGTTGAAAAAAGTTTTGTAGAATGCATATTGCGTCAAAACAGTACATTAAACAAACACTTAGAGTTAATATTATACTTCTATTAAGTATAAAATAAGTTTTTGTGGTATCCACTAGTGTAAATACTTTAAATTAAAGATCAAATTTATTCATTACATTCTTATAAGGTCGAGGAGTGTATCTATAAAAAATCATCAAAATCAGAGATAAAATAACCGTTAAATTGTGATTTTTCGTTTATAACCGTCAAAAACTTTTGTTCCATTACGTAATCTCTGAAAGTTTGTTTTTTATGATTTTTTACGTATGCGATCTTGTAACGTGTACAAATAAGTTTGACGGTTGGATCGTTGAAAAAAGCTTCGTAGAATGCATATTGCATCAAAACGGTAGATTAAACAAACACTTAGAGTTAATATTATACTTCTATTAAGTATAAAATAAGTTTTTGTGGTATCCACTAGTGTAAATACTTTAAATTAAAGATAAAATTTATTCATTACATTCTTATAAGGTCGAGGAGTGTTTTTGTAAAAAATCATCAAAATCGGAGCTAAAATAACCGTTAAATTGTGATTTTTCGTTTATAACCATCGAAAACTTTTGTTCCGTTACGTAATCTATGAATGTTTGTTTTTTACGATTTTTTACGTATGCGATCTCGAAATGTGTACAAATAAGTTTGACGGTTGGATCGTTGAAAAAAGTTTCGTAGAATGCATATTGCGTCAAAACGGTAGATTAAACAAACACTTAGAGTTAATATTATACTTCTATTAAGTATAAAATAAGTTTTTGTGGTATCCACTAGTGTAAATACTTTAAATTGAAGATCGAATTTATTCATTACATTCTTATAGGGTCGAGGAGTGTATTTGTAAAAAATCATCGAGATCGGAGCTAAAATAACCGTTAAATTGTGATTTTTCGTTTATAACCGTCGAAAACTTTTGTTCCGTTACGTAATCTCTGAATGTTTGTTTTTTAAAGATTTTTTACGTATGCAATCTTGGAATGTGTACAAATAAGTTTGACGGTTGGATCGTTGAAAAAAGTTTTTGGACCGCCAGCAATAGATAATTTTGTAGTAGTGAAACCTTAAATTTATTTAACCGTCAATTGCTATTTACACTTTATTCTTCTGACTGAATTTCATTTTTAAAATTTTATTTTTTGAAAACATGATCATCTAGTGGATGTAAGAAGATAATATCACGTTTCGATATTTACGATTAACTGAAATATGAGTCAATGTCATATAATTTGTAGAAACTTTATAAACATCAAGCAATATTTTCACTAAACGTAGAACTCTAAATATAATATCAACGATCCAAACCGTTCATCTACCTGCACCATCTAATAGATCATGTTTTCAAAAAAGAAAATCTAAAAAAACGAAATTTGATGAGAACAATGAAGCATAAATGTAAACAACAATCAACGGTTAAATTTTGATCTATGATTTATATGATTATAGTGGCGAATTTCGAAGTTAAGCTCTTCATGAAAGTTATAAAGCTTGTCATTACGAGTGTTTATATATATTTTTTCTATATTTTTTTACACTTCTTTTAATTAAAAAACTATTAAAGACTTTAGGTAAGCGAAAATATACTTATAACAAAATTGCGTTTTTATGTTTTGGATGTGATAATATGGAATGTATATACTTATTTAGTATTATGTTTTTCATTTGATTATTTATTGGTTTAAAATATATTTTCCTTAACGGGTAACGGGTCGGGTCATATTACCTGTTAATATTATCGGGTCGATTTCGGGTCGGGTCATTTTACCCGTTTATTTTAACAGGTGTTACATGACACGACCTGTTAAGATATCGGGTATGACACGAAAACGACACGAACACGGAAAACACGACACGAATGCCAAGTCTAGTTATCATTGGGGTGGGATTGAAATTGAACCCGAATAATGAATAGAATCAGATCCAAATTCCAAATGTTACTGCCCCAACCGCATAAGGAATAAGCCCAATACCAAGTTGGGTCTGATTCTGATATGCCTTTCTCCAAAATATGACAAGCCTTTTAATATGTTTACTTAATAAGAAAACTATAAATTGAAATGGCACCTGGTTGCTTATGGTATAAGATGTGTTATTTTCTTTTTACGTGGACGAAAAATAATGCGTAAACGACAACGGAAAATATGATTTATTATAAATCGAAAAAAATTAAACAAAAGTGGTTAAACAAGATTATTATTTCTTCATTTCGACGGTTAATGCATAAAAAATTTAGTGTGCGTTTCTATTTGAATGTATCTGTATTACGTGATGTATCAATCTTATTGCATCAAAATTTGGTAAGTTTTGGTACATAACATATCTACTTTGTTGTTTACAAAAATAATATGTGATTTATTAAGATAAATATGTGGATTATTAAGACATTGAAAAAAGATCACACGAAAAGACTTCTTTAAGAAAATCAAGGACAAAAGGCTGAGTAGGCCGATGCCAATATTAGACTACGCACCAAACCAACCGCGACAGCTGAGAACGACCTTCGTATTTCCTCTACTATTTTCACACTGATTTTCCGATTTACAGGCGAAAGAAAACAAAACCCAGCACCGGTTTCTGCAAAAAAGCTCTCTTCTTTTGATCGGCAGCGAGTAGAGTGGTAGCCTCAGCTAGCTAGAGAGAGTTAGAAATGAAGGGAGAGTTAAAGGTGGATAAGTTTGGATACGAGGTGAGGACCTCTTCAGACGCCTGCATCTCCGCCATCAACGCCTTCTACGACCAGGTGGGTACCATCAATTTTTTACTCTTTCTCGATATCTATGGCTTTGGTGTGGGAAAATCTGAGATGGGTTTTTGAGATTTTTCATTTTTGATGAGTGAATGAAGGTTTTGAATTATGGCCGGCGGCGGTCAGTGATATTGGAGGCGGCAGCGCACGACGGCCAGTGCGTGCTTGCTAACATACTGGCTGCCCATTTCCTCTCCTCCTCCGATCCTTCTCGTGCTCCTCCTCATCTCCAAGCCGCCAAGTCCCGGCTGGTGAGTTTCTTTGGGCAAATTTAACCCTTTTTTTGTTGATTAATTTTGGATATTTACTTATGTGGCGTTATGGGAAATTTGTTGTGCAAAGGAACAAGCTACCCCGTACGAGAAAGCAGTGTTTGCTGCTGTCAGTTGTTTGATTTCTGAGGATAGAGACGATGATGTTGCTTTTGAGTTGCATTCAAAGGTGGGCCAGCGCCAGTTCCTCTCTATTGGGTTTTTATTTCCTTGATGAGCATATCTTACTTGGTTTCTTAAGCTTTTCATTTGGCAGGAGGATTCTCTCCGGATCCTCAAATTGTGTCTATTCATCATATGTTCCTCATATACTATTCATATTTAATTTAAAATAAAAGTATTTAAAATGATTTCTGAGCTTATGATATATGATAAACGAACACGATTTAAGGATCCGGAAAGGATCCTCATTCTTTAATTTGTGGTTTCTTGGCAATTGTAACAAGGTCGTTAGTAACTATTTGGTCAGTCATGCTGGTATAGCAGATTATCCAGCGCAGAAACTGAGTTGGAAATCTGCCTCAAACTATAAACTTTTTTCCCTTCAAATTCCAATTTTATGGATACAGAGTTCACTGCTTAATCTTTTACATGATTGCTCAATCACCTGCCTATGGAAATCTGCTCTTATGGTTTAGTGGCATCTTCTCTAGTTTGCATAACCGATATATCATCCCGAACCCAAGACACAAATGGGTGTTAACGAAGCATGATGTTTTCAACTATGTTTTCAATTGCTTGTTTCTCATTGTTTTTTACAATGGCAGATACGGTAGGAAACATACTGTGTGGTTCAAGTATTTTGTATAAGAATGACAGCCCTTCAACATAAGTTTAGTCTTTATTGTTTGTACTGGCTCTGTCGGTTACATGTTTTTTCTTTTTTTCTTTTTTTTGCAGCTCTTGAAATGTTTCCCTAAAGATTTGGCTTCTCTGAAAAGGGCCCAAGGGCTCTGCTTCTACACGGCTCGACCTGATCTATCGCTGGATCTTGTTCAACAGGTTCATTTCTGTATGTAATGTTTATATTTTCGTTGAATAATGTTGAGCACAGTGGAAGATATGTAATTTATTAGCTGCTATTTTTCTGGCATCTTGCATGAGTACTGAGCAATTTCAACCAAATAATAAAAGTTTATGGCGTAAGATATAGGTATTAGGAGAGCACATTTTTCTGCGGTTTTGAGCGTTTTAAATAGTAGTCGAATCTTTTTACATTTTCTCAATTGCCTCAGTAACAATTTTCTAACAGGTTCTTCCCAATAATGAACAAGAAGATTACGTGTATGGCATGCTTGCTTTTCCTTTATTAGAGCTTGGACGAATGGAAGAGGCTGAGAAAGCTGCAAAAAAGGGATACAAGATCAACAAGCATGACAACTGGGCGCAACATAACGTGAGCTTTAATCATTTACTCTGCTTCATATCACTATCTGTTAGTTGTGTAAGAAGTTTCTAATGCTTAAGTTCTTGATTGTAATTCACGTGTTCTTAACTTATGCAGATGTGCCATGTTCTTCAGTACAATTGCCACTTTAAAGAAGCAGTAGAGTTCATGGAAGAATGTTCACCTTCATGGGATTTGTGTTCGTCATTCATGTATGCATATTGAATTAGTTTATAGTTTGATTTTTTTTTTCTTTCACTTTACCTGGTAATTAGATGCTAATAAGTGTGACAATCATCAGGCTTACACACAATTGGTGGCATGTAGCTCTTTGTTATTTAGAAGGCCATGCTCCAATCCAAAGAATCCGAGATTTATACGACCATCGAATCTGGAAGGAGTTGGAGAAACCTGATGCTGCACGTCCAGAGGTTTGTTGAAAGTATTTTTTTAGATCACCCAGCTCTTTTGCATCTTCTGTTCCTAACGTCTTGTGCAATTAGGTCTACTTGAATGCCCTTGGGTTGTTGTTACGGGTGCATGTTCGAGGTGAAATGGATGCCTTTGAGGACCATTTGAAGACTTTAGCTAATTGTGTGACAGATCAAGTAAGTTAAACCTTGGGTTCATTTTCATTTTTCTCAAGAGGTGCGCTCGTTTATGCAGCAAAGAATAGTGATTTGAAAAGTGCAGAATGCACCCATATAATAAGGGATAGCTTGTATAAATGTGTAGAAGGAGAATATTTATTAATTTTTCGATCGCTAGAACTATAATTTAGGAAAGAATTATATGAATTAGTGGCTCTTATTGCAATGTTATTTTGCTAGGTGATGGGCATTCCATGCTTTGTGTGCTTTAATTGTTGTCAGACACCGTTCTGTTATCTGAATTTGTTCCATTTTGTTCAGGCCAACTGGTATTTAGAGTGGCATCTTGACGTGTTAATTTTATGGGCGTTGACTCATACTGGTGAAATTTCAAAGGCAGAAGAATTGCTTAAGGGCTTAAAATCCAGGTGAAATAACCTTCCACTCACTCAAAAGCACTCTATCAACCGCTATCTTTCAACATATTGATTCCTACTTTGGTCCTCATGTAGAATTGCTAAGATGAACAAGAAGAAGCAACAGTTCATGCAGAAAGCAATGCTGGTTTGTTTTGATTGCCACCTCCCCACTATTTTATCTATTGGAATATTATGTTATCCTTTTGTTCATTTCTTTCTGCATCGTCTTTTCAAAAGTTCTCTTTATATTTGTATTCTGTATTGGTCTCACATTACACCACCTACTGAATCTTCTTCGTAAACGGAGCGTGGCATTGAACATTTTATGGGCAGTAAGAAGTTGTGTTGTTACTTTTATCCAGGGCTCTTTCACCCGTACTATCGGCAAGAGAATGAATTTAGAAGATTATCGTTGTTATATTTGGTTTATCATTATAAATAACAGGACAACATCTTCGTTATCAGCTTGCAGAAGCCACGTACGAGTATGGGATGGGTAATGAAAAACAAGCATTAGAATTGCTTGGTCCCGACTTTGATGCGGATAACTGCAAGGTATTAACATTGAGAACTGATTTCCTTGTTTTATTCTTTTCTATTTCCACATAGAGAAGCACTAAAGAATTCTTATGTACTATCATTCAAGATGATCGGGGCATCGGGTGAACAGCTTGATATATTCAATGAAGTTTGGTACTGTATGTTGCTTAACAATGGACAAGCTGCAAAAGGTATGATACACACACTAATGTTTCGCCATCAAACCCCACCGGTGATTTTCTTCTGACTTGTGTGCGGATTTCAGCGATTGAAGTGCTTAAGAAGCGGATCAAAACAAGAGAGGGTATCCCCTTCCTTAGGCGCCTGCTGGTATATACATCTGCCATACTAAATGACGTACTTTAGCTTCGTAATCCTCGATTAGAATGTGAGCAGTAGGAACGATTTCAATCCGAACAGTTTCATGTAACGGCTTCATGTCTTGCTTGCAGGAGAGAGGCTATAAACTGGCAGGCAGGGAAGAGGAGGCAGCAACTGCAAGTGAGGAAGCCAAGCGTTTGGAGAATGCATATTTCCCGTAACCAGTAAGATATCACAGCCAAGCCGAACACTTGCACATCTCCATGACCTTGGAGTGAGAAAACCAGGTGTTGTATGTGTCCCCTGTATTATGTGTACTATCTTTCAACATTACATTGTACTTCCAATGTTCCATCTACATGGCATTCTCGTGCAGCATGAACAAATATTTACATTTTGTTTCAACTAAAAGAACAACCTAGTTTCCTGCTTTGGAAACAGTTAGTTGATGCTTCTTTCTTTTGCAATTATGTGTTTACAACGGGAAAACGGAGAAACAGGGTAGGACAGTCTAACCAGCATGATGGTTAGACACTTTCATACAACTTATACGCTCGCCATTCCACACATCTCTCTTGTTCCCTTAACTTGATAACGGGAATATAAATTCGTGATAGCTAAAATTCTCCACTTTCGTAGACAAATTAATTGGGAAACCAAAATTGAAAATTCCATGCTAGAAATCACATTTATTACAATGCTTCGATACATGACACATAAACAATGAAAGATAGATGTGCGGTTTAGGATTCAGAGAGAGAGAGAGTAAAAGCCAGAAGCAGGCGAAAAGCAGAGGGGAGTTCCAAAGTTTAACCAAACACAAATCTCTCCCTGCATTCACAAGTCGCAACCATCTCTGACTTGCCCCTCACTCTTTCACTTAGGTGACTTCAGTTGTCGGTCAAAACCCGCACATGCACACCAGACCCCACGCCACGCCCACGGGCCCCACACACGTCCAATTAAATCATCCCTTTGCCACGTCCTCACCCATCACGTTCGAACTCGAAGCCCGGGACACCCCACGTGTGCGGCTCCTGATCCGCTTCAGCTCCTCCACCACTTCCTTGGCGTCCGGCCTGTCGTCCAATCAAATCATCCCTTTGCCACGTCCTCACCCATCACGTTCGGACTCGAAGCTCGGGACACCCCACGTGTGCGGCTCCTGATCCGCTTCAGCTCCTCCACCACTTCCTTGGCGTCCGGCCTGTCGTCCTTATCCGCTGCAACGCACCTGAACGCCAGCTCAGCCGCCGCATACACGCCGTCGGACACGTCCCCGTCGACAACCAGAACCGGGTCCACCACCTGGTGTAGCAGGCCCGTCTGGATTTTCTGCACCACCAAATCCGCCAGCGCCAGCTCCCTCTTGTCCCTCCGCTGGTCCACCGCCTTCAGCCCCGAAATCAGCTCCAGTAAAACGACACCGAAACTGTACACGTCACTCTTGTCGGTCAACCGGAACGACCGGTGGTAATCCGGGTCCAAGTACCCAGGCGTACCCTGCGGGCCGGTCCAAACGTACCCGGAACTGGACGACGTCCTTTCGGGGAAAACCAAGAGCCTGGAAAGCCCAAAGTCCCCGACTTTAATCCGCATATCTTTCTCGACGAAGATATTCGACGACGTTATGTCTCTATGGACCACCGGTGGCACCACCGAGAAGTGCAGGTACTCCATAACCATTGCGGTTTGCAGAGCAATGTCGACTCTCACCTGCCACGTCATCGACCCTTTCCGGTAGAGGCTCTTGGGGCCGTGGAGGTGGTCCGCGAGGGTGCCGTTGGGGACGTAGTCATAGACGAGAAGGAGGCCTCTCGGGTCGCTGCAGTAGCCGTGGAGTTTGACTAAATTTGGGTGGTCAATGGAGGAGAGGATTAGGATTTCGTTGCAGAAGCATTTGTTGGAGAAGGCTTTACCGGATGCGGCGGCGCCGCGGAGGGGTTTGTGGAGGTGTTTTACGGCGACGACTCTGCCGTCGTAGAGCTGACCCAGATATACAGACCCGAACCCACCGTCCCCGATTTTGCGTTTCGGGTCGAATTGGTTTGTTGAGGATTCAAGCTCTTCGTATGTGAAAACTGGCGGGAGGAGGTTGGCGGAGCGGTGGCGGTGGAGGAACAGAGCTGTTGGGTCTTCTTCTGTTGCGGCGGAGCTTAATCTTTTGGACCTGAAGACGGCTATGACAACAGAGACGACGAGTAGGAAGCAAGCCAATGTGAACACGGAGGACAAGATGGTGATTCGATTCGGGTTGTCTTTGCTAATCCACGGCGGCGTGAGGTGAGTTTCGTCGTAAAAACAGAGGAATTGCTTAATTGGGTCGGAGGAGTTAAAGCCGCAGAAGCCATTGTTGGACTTGCATGCTCTGCAGCTGGAAAAGTAAGAGTCTTGTGCTTCGTCCCACTCCAGCTCGATCCCAATTTTGAGGAAATCGTCGAGAAAGCTCAAGACGTCGTCGTGGCAGCCCTGCTGGGTGACAGGGCGGTGCGGAGATCCGCAGTCGTTGAGAAGCTTGAGTGGGTGTTTGATGAGCTTGCAGTCCCAAGGGCAATGGCTGCAGTTGGGAAGATTTGGCGAGAAGCAAGGCTTGAGAACTGAGAGGCGGGAGCAGGAGGCGTCGGATATTCGAAATGGGGTGGCGGAGATGTTGATGGAGCGGCTAGGAATGGAAGGATAGTTAGAGGACGAGCAGTTTGTGACTGTTGAGTTGGTGGTGTGGGGAGAGAGGAGAAGCGAGGAGGCGATGGGATCGTAGCTGATGAGAGAGAAAGAGAGGTTATTGATGGAGATGGTGGAGTGGGGGGCAGAGCATTTGATTTGGAAAGAAGGGTGGCCGCATCCTGGTGAAGAAGAGAAGGGGAACGGCGGCGGTGAAGTGAATGGTGGACATGAAAATTTGGAGAAGGACGATGGTTTTGGGAAACATGAGTGGGCGGCGGTGGCAGCTGAGTAGAGTGTTAGGAGGATCAGGACTGAGAGCGCGACGGAGTATGGTGGTAGTGGTGGTGGAGGCATGGATGTGGAAGGGAATGGGAGTGGGAAGGGAAAGAGTGAAGTTTCAGCAGTCATGAGAGAAAAAAAATTGAGATTTTGAATCCGAGGGTCACGTGAAGTGAGGTGGAGATCGAGAGAGAGGACAAAAAAACTCGAAAGCGGTGGTGGACCTGGCGGGTGAATAGTGGTGATCGAGGTGGGTTGAATAATGGTGAAAGAGTTTTTCATTGTGAGTTTGAGTTTTACGTTACGTAGCATTTAACGTTATAAGTATTGGACGATATGTATTCACGAGATTACAGTAAAAATAATAATTCAAATTATCCTAGTTTAGACAATGTTAATCACGAGCTAATGGTCTAATGGTAAATGGTAGCTTGCGAAGTTTCATTCAAACTAAAAACTAAAGGTCTCTGGTTCGAAACCATAGTTTGCCACCTGATTCTGAAAAAAAATGGTTATTAGCTTCAGCTTTTTTTCACAATTTTAGGTGAAAAAAAAAGCTAAAAACACAAAACTGCAAAACCCAGCTTTGAAAAATCAGTTTTTTTTCACATTTGTTTTACATAAAAGTTTATCAAATACTATAATACTATTTTTTTTTAAAAGCACTTTTACAAAAAAGTTTATACTCTGTGCTGCTTTATTTCACAGCTGTTTATTCTCACAGCACAGCAAAATTCATTTTTTTTTTTAAATACAACAATACCAAATCAACCCTTAGTTAACGGTTGAGACTGACACACTTAACTAGAATCGAAGAAAGATATCTCACACAAATTGGAAACATGAAAGTGGTCGAACTAAATGATAGCCTTTATAGCCTTTAGAATAAAAAGGTTATCATGTGGAGGGTGGCTACATACAAGTATAGCCAAATCAAGATGAGACGGGACGGACGGTCAGAGGCCGCAGCGGGACTACCATAGGAAAGCCCACCCCTACTACCTAAAACAAAGAAAGAAATCCATTCCCATATAGCAATAGCCTTTATGTGAATTATTGTGTAACAAAAAAGCCGCCCCGCCGCGGCAAGCAGGTTGACAAACGCAGGGACGCAGGCTCGCTTACACAGAGGTAGAGTATAGTCAGCTAACCGTTAGCAATCAACGCTAAAACTTCTGTGCTTAATAAATCGTGGAAGCTTAATATCCCACCTAAACTTCGTATTTTTGCACCACCGAGAGTATATTTTGTTAGAAAATGAGGAGAGAGAGAGAGAACGTGAGGAGAGTGAGAGGTTTTGTTTTTGGTTTTTTTTTTTAATATTTGATGTATTTTAACATCACCTGTAGGTGAGGTTTCAATAAAAAATAGTAAAATTTTGATCTATGAAATTACATTATTGTCCATCATTTTTTTTTTTGTGATAAAAGATTAATTTATCTTTTCACTCTCTTTTGGCTGACAAAGAGGATTTTATTAATTAGTAGAGATATACGATGAGTTTATGGCAACGTATTTTTTATTCGTGGTGGCAATCAAGGTTTAGGGTATAACTACATGGTAAAATATCATAGACATAATTGTTTTGCATTCATGCAGTAAAACGTCTTCTACAAGCAAATTTTAATTATTGTGATCAAAGATCCAACAACTAAAAATTTCAAATATGCTATAACAATCTTTATATTTCTCGAAGTTGAAATTACAACCAAGTAGTCTACCTTTATCTCCATTAAACCTCTTCCCTTCCTTTTCCTTTTCCTTTTCCTGTTCTTCTATTCTCTTGCCTTTCATTTTCCATGGTGAATAATGCTTTTACTTTTATCTTTATAGAATGTCACATCACATTCATACATACTTTAACTTTTTTAAGCTCTGAAATTACTTTGGTATTATTAACAGAAGCTTCGGATCTCTCGATTCAAAATGATTGCCATTTTATTACTGCTTGATTAATTCAATCATGACACAATTTTGCTTTATATATGCAAGGATTCTTATCAATAATGAAGTTTGTAGCTGTTTTGTACTGTCGATGTTAAAAAAAAAAGAAAAAAAAAAGAGGTTTGTAACTGCAGGAATAGGATCCTCTTTGGATTCTCTTTATGCGAATTCGGATGATCAATTAATCGTGTTCATTTATCGTAACTCGTGCGATTAGAAATCATTTTAAAATTGAATATAAATAGTACCTAACAAAAACTGATCACACGACGTATAATGAACGGATACTATTCATTGATCCCCGAATCCCACAAAAGGGATCCGAAGAGGATCCTTGTCTGTAACTGTGGATAATTAATTGTTCTTAACAATAAAAAAAAGGGTGTGCTATCCACACACTCCTTTTTACTTCTCACACACCTCTTATTAATTATGTCATTTGATCTTATTTAATTCATCTTATCTAACGTCCAAAAATTAAAAAGATGTGTGGATATCACACCCCTTAAAAAACTAGGTCCCTCTGGTGTGGGTGTTTAGGGCTGCGGCCGATGGAGGGAGAGACGTGGTGTTTATATATATTTTTTTCAAGTTTTTCTTTTATTTGTTTTTATGAATTAGAAAATGTTTATTTGATTAACGGTATAATCTAGCATTTATATTAATTTTGCTGTTTTACCTATTTTTTATATTTAACTTTCATGTGGCGTATTTTTGTTGGTTTACATTGTTGTCATTTGACATGTTAACGAAAAATTAGGAAAGTGATCATATCCGGATCCCTTCCACCCAATCTTCCTCATCAAACAATCAGGGCCCTTGAAATTTAATTCAACGGCTAAAAACACGGGTCCACTTGAAAAGTTATAATAACTTTAGCCGTTTGATCAAATTTCAAGGATTCATGTTGTTTGATAAGCAGGATTAGATGGAAGGTATCCGGAGAGGATCCCTTTCCAATCCCTTTCCAATTAGATAATGTCAGAGGTTTAGTACAATTTTGCATATTATATTTCCGGTTTGTCTGCACCATTGGAGATACTCTACGTTAAAAGGACGGGAGTTCCAGTCATTTTACTTCAAGCCTGAGGTAGGCCCACGTCTGGATCAACGTGAAAGCCCATCTCGTTATTAATGGCCCAGTATAACTTTCGTTCCTTGAGACAACAATATGTATGACCCATACAAAACGTTGATAGGATTGCAATGCACGAACTAAAACTGCATGGCCCATGTCACTTTCATTTCTCGGTTTATTTTTCGTATTTGTTATATTTTTCTTTTGTTTAATTGTTTAGACTAGCGGCACGTAGTGGACTAATCTGGTTGTTGAGAGCCTTTTATGCGTCACGATTTCAAATTCTCTCTAACTCATATTAGTATAAATTAATTTAGAGTATTGTTTGTAATAAAAAATAATTTTAATTATTAAGTTGTTTGAGTTGCAATCAGTTAGAACTTGTATAGTCACATTTGATATATACATTGTATTGCAGAAGTCGACTTCAATTTTTGCATTAAAATGCTCATAGTAGTGTATCTTACTATTGTATTTAGGATTCGTTTGGAACTACTTTTAAAATTGCTAAAAGTGTTTTTTGTGAAAATATTTTTAAAACCAATCTTTAGTAAAATACAACTAATATTGGAAAATCACTTGAAGTGATTCCTACAATAAGCACATAACAGATGCTTCTTGCCGCAAACACTTTAAATTTTTTTAGAATCCAAAAACATTTTCCCTAAAACTCTTTTAGTCGTTTTAAAAACATTTCCAAAGTGATTCTTACACTCTCTAGTTTAAAATGGACAATTGAAGGGAATATTGATATGGTACAATGAATTTTTTTGAGAAACTAAGAAATGCATGAATCTTTTTAATATGTGGTAAACAAAGATACATGAATTAGTTCTTATTATTTTTGGTACGAGATAAATTATCGTTAGAAACAAAGAATGTAGTATGTGAATATCATAAATGTTATGTTTTTTTTTTTTTGGTCAAATATCATAAATATTTTGTTGGTAGAAAAGGAGTGGGGTTCGAAAATATTTTACCGACTGACTGCAATGCGAAGAATTGTCCAAAATAATCTGGTCGGTCCACGAATATGAACTTCTAGATGATACGACAAACGCCCTCGTACGCGTTGCCATTCCAAGACAAAACCAGTCTCTATTGAAGCCATCAATAGTCATGAGCCCTAACCCTAATTCCGATACATAGGACGTGAGCCCAACTTCTTCGACTCGTCAATGAATTGCAGCCACCGGGAAATTTCGTGGGCCATCACCAAAGTCCCTTATCGTCATTTCCTTCTCATCTTTCTTCTTGCGTAATCCAAGTGCTTGACTATAGTAATCTTCCAATTAAGTGTCTATTTGTTTTAAGAAGGTGAAAATACCGTTTTCTAACTCTATGCAATTGAGTTCGAATTTTTTATGCTTAAATTTTATAAATTTTAATTAGTAGAGTGATAAGTTTTTTATATTTGATTGCAGAAATGCTTAATGTTCATTATGTTGTCATCATATCATCGTTGCATGATTGTTATATCATCGTTCAATCATCACGTGTTATAAATATGTAATCTTTATTAAACTCATGAAACAGGTTATTCCTACTAATTATCATAAACACTTCAATTTAACTTTAACGCATTGTTTTATCGCGTTTACCATAAAAACTCTTCTAGCATAAGTGCTTCCTGCGTTGTCCATCCCAAACGAGTAATATAAACCATCTAGAAAAGCAGTTTAATACCAACAAGCAAAACCCAACACAGCCACCCTTTTCCCAAACCCCAATTTGACTAAAAATTTCACATACTATACTCATAGTCAATTTTCATCCGCATCCACAATCTCATTTTTTGACCATCAATCATGGAGTTCTTCAACACCGCCAGGGCGGTCAAGCTGCGAAGCCACCTCGACAAGTACCTCGTCGCCGACGACAACATGGAGTCCGTCCGCCAGAGCCGGAACGGCACCTCCCGAAAGGCCCGGTGGACGGTCGAGCTTGTTGAAAACAAACGCCACGCCATCCGTCTCAGGAGCTGCCACGGCCTCTACCTCACCGCCACCGACCTCCCCTTCCTCCTCGGCATGACCGGTAAGAAAGTCCTCCAGGCGGAGGCCGACAAGCTCGTCGACTGGAAGTTCGAGTGGGAGCCCATACGGGACGGGTTCCAGGTCAAGCTGCGGACGTGGTGCGGCAAGTACTTGCGCGCCAACGGTGGGCCGCCGCCGTGGCGAAACTCCCTCACTCACGACGACCCCACCACGTCAACCACCCAGAACTGGATTTTGTGGGACGTTCTGGAGGCGGAGGTTCCGGCGTCAGAGTCGTTGACTGACTTCTTGCTGTCGCAGCAGTCGAGTTTTTCGTCGTTTTCCGACGAGCCTAACGGGTCGGAGCACGGGTCGCCCCTTTCGGTGTTTTCGACCAGGTCGCCTAGAATTATGTCTCCTAAGCCGTCGTTGAAAAACCTGGTTATGACTACGAAGCCGTCGTCGAAAAACCTGGCTAAGCAGGTATGTTTAGTTTTTGCTTAATTAATTTTAGTTAATTAGTCTTATTAATCGTGATTAAATTTTAATCAAGCATCTTTGTTTGATCATGACATACCATGTTGATCGTCTCTGATTAACCATTGTCACATTTCCATTTTTTCCTTTTCACACTCATGTTTTCTTTTTGGTTTTTAATTAATTTTCAATCAAACAACTATAAAATAAAAATTAATAAATGCGTGATAAAAATAAATAAAATTGTGTAAATCACTTATGTGGATGCAAATTTCTTCCTCCTCGATCTTGGACGATTTTGCACCTACAAAACAATTAACACCTTAGGTTAAGGCCAAGAGCCTCACGCGCCCACGATGAATGGGGGGCTTTGGCCGAAGAACCTCCGATGCCAAAGTTAGAATTTAGAGAGAAATAGTGTTTAGAGAATTTTGGGATTTTTGCCAAAGTGTTGGAATTAGCTTTTTGGTGAGAATGGGAGTATATTTATAGGGATAGGAGGTGGCTAGGGTTTTTAGGTTTAATTTAGGTTTAATTAGCCAATTTATTATGATAAATTTGCTAATTAAACATAAAGGGAATAAATGGATGGTTATAGAATCAATTAGCTAGCTTAATTGGGGTTGTAAAGTGGGAAAAGATAGGGAAGGTAGAAAGCTTAAGGGGATGGCCGGCCATATGATGTTTTAGGGTTGAATTGGTTGTATTTTGTGGTTATTTGGATATAATGGATGGTTTAATTGAGAATTAATGGGTTAATTAGGCAATAACCCATTAATTAGCCAATTAACATAATTAAAAAGGAATGTGTTTGGGAATTACCTTGTAGAAAGGATTTGATGAGATGGACTTTGAATTGTTGCCTATTTTGGGCACTTCTGTCTTGGTTGAAAGAGGGTTGCCCGCTGCTTGCGCGTAGGAACCTCGTTGTACTGCAAGGGTATTTTTTTCTTTTTTGTCCAAAAAACCCACGTGTCGCCTTGTGAATATTTTTGGCTCCACAACTTCTCTTAATTAATCGTCAGATAAATTGTTGGTTCATCCTAAAAATGCTTAGTGGTTGAATCAAATTATGTGGTCATGCATTTAGGCAATGGAATGTTATAATGTTTGGTGATTGGACATGCATGTAGAGTGTACACTCCTAATTCCTAATTGAGTGAGGAATCTTGCATTTTTGGGCAAAAAGACATTGACTCATTTGATGCATGTATTGCGCAACTTTTATTTGTCTATTTAAAATTTTCCACAAGAAATTGTTAGGAATCAAATCATAAAGTACCTTTAAGATATGAAATAAACTTACATGTTACAAAGTTTGTACTTTTAAGATACTTTTAAATATTAAACACAGAGTATATGTTTAGATAATGTGTGTATTCACTAGTGACACAAACCAGCACCATAATAAAACATCTCGAGAAAATAAGACGGACCTATCATCAATTAGCACGTGATTTAGCCATAATTAGCAATGTTTGATTGCAACTGGCGTGTAAACATATATTTAAGTAGCTACTAAACACAATACCATTTCCGTATATCTATTGAAGTTGATGGAATTTAGTTCCCTAATTGCAATATAATCTCAAAAATGCACATACTATGTCACCAACCCTTCCCCACTACAACTTAATGCGCACTACTTTATTAGTACACATCACATTTGGTCAAGTTTTCACTCCTTTCCTCTCGATCCCTCATCGTGCCATATTCTATTGTACACGTGTCATGAAATAGACAATACACTTTTGTAGTGGAAGTGGACAATTCTATCCTCACCTACAAAAATATATTAAGAGGGGTATGATATCCACACACCCCTTTTTATTTCTCACACACCCTTCTAATTTTCGGTCGTCGGATCGGATGAAATGAAGAAGATCAACGGACATAAATTAACAAGGGGTGTGTGAGAAGTAAAAAGGGGTGTGTGGATGGCACACCCCTATTAAGAAAAGACTTGGTAGATTTTACTTGTCACGGATTCGATATTTTTAGGTTGGCTTACATGTGTGATATTTTTTGGGCTAGTTAGGCGTGCTACCATAAATTAAAAAAAAAGTGAAAATTTTCAATGGTATCTTAACTACTCTCATTTTATCATTAAACCTATCACTTGAAAGATTTAGTCAACTCAAGTCTATGTGAATGACTTCATGACACTGCAAATCTAATAAATTTTCATATAAATTAACTTTTTTTTTTTGGGAAATAAAAATTTACTAGTTTGCGTTGTCACGAAGTTATTCACATAGAATGGACCTAACTAAATCAGCATTCTTATTAATTTAACCAAAAGGGAAGATGGTAATTTCAAGAACATATTTGCCAATTTGGATCTTCTTCAGACCTTAGTATCTAGATTTGACTAAAAAATTCGGACTCTTGGTCAGTGTGAAAAAAAGATTGGAGCTCTGAGTTTGTGTGAGGTGGATCAGTAAAATGAGTTAGTAGAACTGTCGAATTCCATCTGAATGATCTGAATTGCCTGATTCTTAGACTCCGAACAATGAAATCCAAAGAAGATCTCTATCGCATACTCCTCCCTAGGAACTCCCATCCCCATATTGTCCATGTTTTGAATGTGACTCTAGGTTTGTTTTATTTGGTGACCCTATGTGTAATTTGCTTCTGATGCATCCTATATCAATCATAATTAAGAATAAGAAAAAGAACTCGGGCCAGGCCCATGAAGGGAAGTCGGCCGCTCAGAGGCTCTCCACGCGGAACCCATAAAGAGATTAGGCCACGTGAGCGACACGTGTACACAATCGCGTGGCCAATCACGCGGTAGGTGACGGGAGCCACTGGCGTTTGTCGTTACTTGACCAGTACAAGTTCAAATTCATCGCATCTTCAAAGCGTACACTCCACATTTGCTTGTCCGAATTAGATTTTCAGAAACCGAAAAATCCGTTAGATCTTCCGATTTTTTAATCCGATACCATTTTTCCGCAGATGAATACCAACAAGTTCCGAATCGGAATGGACTTCTTCCGCAACGCCAAGGCGGTGCGTCTCCGCAGCCACCTCGAGAAGTACCTCCTGGCCGAGGAGGACGAGGAATCCGTCACCCAGGAGAGAAATGGGTCATCCAAGAGAGCCCGGTGGACCGTCGAGTTCGTGTCCGACTCCGACCACATCATCCGGCTCAAGAGCTGCTTCGGCAAGTACCTCACCGCCTCCAACCAGCCCTTCCTCCTCGGGATGACTGGCCAGAAAGTGCTGCAGACTCTGCCGCAGCGGCTCGACTCCTCGGTCGAGTGGGAGCCCGTCAAGGATTGCAAGCAGGTCCGGCTCAAGACCCGGTACGGCAACTTCCTCCGAGCCAATGGGGGACTGCCGCCGTGGCGGAACTCGGTGACTCACGACATTCCTCACAGAACCGCAACGCAAGATTGGGTTCTGTGGGATATCGATGTTGTCGAGATTCGTACCAACTCTCCGGCTGCGTGGCCCACCGGACCGCCGCCGCTTCCCCATTCTGATTCTCTGGATTTCGATTCCAGCTCCCCATCAGCCGCTTCCGTCAAATCCAGCCATTTTTCAAGACAAGGGGTTTGTTTCTGAATTGGGTTTTCTTAAAGTTGGATTTTTTTTTCTTCGATTTAATCTAATTTAATTTGATGAATTATAAATTGCAGTCGAGTGATTCTTATGTGGAGTCGCCGCCGAAGGAGGGGAGGACTATATATTACCAGATAGCTGAAGATAACGGCGATGTGGGTGATGAAGCAGTGCAGGGCTACTCTATGACTTTTAAAGGAATTGGGGTTGATGAGTTGACTCGTAAGCTCGAGGAGGAAACCGGGATTGAGGGGATCATCGTTTGTGCTCGAAGCCCTTTGAATCACCAGCTCTATCCACTTCGATTGCAGCTTCCCCCGAACAATGTGACCATGCAGGTTGTCCTGGTGTTGCCGAATTCAAAAGGTGAGGCTTTTGTTAACTTCGATTAATCACTGCTACCATTACTTCATGTTCAATGTACCAATTGTGACCAATTCTGCGAGTTCCGATGCCGTTTTGCTGAAAAATTTTGTGAACTAAAAGTGGCAACCAGATAGCATTGGCTTCTCTATATAAAGATGTGCTGTTTTAGTCTTATAAGGAGCGAAAATGTCGATTTGTAGAATGGAAAAATAGAGTGTCTGTCAAATGCATTACAGTATATGGCTCCGAATTGGAAATCTCATAACCATTTCCAATTAGAGTATTTAGAAATCGCGGTTTTTCTTGTAGCGAGATTGAAGTTAAAAGACAAGATTCAATGCTCGCGTCAATTTGTTTCGGTTTTTCTTGTTAACTGAGTTGTAATAAGTGACATAATCTGTTTATACATCTCCAATTCCCGATTGAGAGACTTGGATTGATCTTGTCTTCTGCTGTTGCGTACGCCTTACCATGTTTTCCCCTTTGGTGTATCAGCTGGGAAAGATCTTGCAAAACAGGGTTTGTTATAGGAGGCATCGTCATCAAACGGAAATCAAAGTTTTGGTCCGGCTGCAAATATACACTCTCATCATCTTCTGTACATATTTTGATTTAGGAGACTTCTGTGTATGGTATACCAAGGATTCGAATCACCGGATAACGCCAAGTCCTGCCTTCGGTTGATGTCGCAACAGCTTAAGTACATGATGTGCAGAGAGTTGAAGGACTTGTGTTCTTGTCCTTTTTTTTTTACTTGGGACTTACTTAAATCTGTAAAAATTATGCTTTTTGTATGAGCATTTTCAGATGAACCGGTGGCTTTGTTCCTCCTGTTAATTTATCTTTTATCCACTTTTATTTCTTTCATATGCATTATATATATATATATATTTTTTTAAATAGTAGAAATAAATTAAAATCTTCTAATTCCAATAAATCTTTCGAAATTTTTTTTCTTCAATAAATCTACTTAATATTTTCTAAACAAAAAACTAATATGCTCTCACAAATTCATTTGCACACCCTAACTCAACGTAATAAATATATGAACGTATATATCTACAAGGGATATATGAAACCTAATTAAAAAGGACAAAAACATAAAATATTTACAAGTAAGACACAATAATATGTGATTAACCTTGATTACAAAAAAACATACAATAAAAAACAGAAGAAATAATTAGGAAAAATATAAAAAAAATTTTATGAATATTAGTGATGTGTAAATCCTAATGAGGTTTGGATTCTTTTGAGATGATCCATTATTCATATAATTCTTAATCGGATGATAAGTCATTCATAATTTCTTGTGCTGACAACTCAATATGTAATTCGACTGGCTATTTAATTGAAATAATATTAGGAAATTTTATTCAGACCTATTTATCCTTATTCTATACTCAACTTATCATTTTTAATCTTAATATTGGGGAGATTTTATTTGCACCCCTCTTTCTTGCTAATCTATACTAATTAATAAAACACTCATTGTCAACCAAAATCTTATGAAATTACCAGTTTAACCCTATAATTAAAACAGAACATTAATAAGAAATATATGGCAAAAATATAGTTTCACATATCAAATTTTACTGTTTTTTTCAAAATCACATCTACATGTAATTCTAATATATCTCTAATTAAAAATAAATAAATAAAATTTCCTAACCCACATTCTCTATCACTCACTTCCTCTCTCTCCTTCTATTTCAAATCCACCCCTAAACTTGAGCCGCTGCCATAGCCCCAACCCCAATCCTAAATTGCGCTCCGCCTGCGGCCTTCTCCACTCTTCGACCCTAACCCTAAGTTGTGCTCCGTCAGCGGCCTTCTCTGCCGACGTGCATCCCCAAGCTTATCGGTGAACCAAGGTCAGGGATCTAGTCGATTTCGTCTTCTTAATAGCTTTTTTTTTATTTTTTTTCCTCTGAAAATGTTGATTGAACTAGGAATGTCTGTTTTCTGTGGCAATTTTTGAGGATTTATACTTCTTATGATTTATTCGTTTATCACTCTTTATTTTATTTTAATTTCATTCAATTTTTGCAAAAGGGGAAGCAGTGAAGAGAATAGTTAAACAAAAAAATTAATTAATTTATTGATGATGATGATGATGAGAAGTTTGGTATTCTTTCTCAAGAAAACAAATAAATTTTAATAAAATTATTTAATTTAATTTGAATGCCATGTACAAATTTTCACAAGGTGCTTGAAAAGCTTGTTGCCCACGGAGATGTCGGGGGAAGCGAGATCGTTTCTTGTGGCGCATTGTTGGGAGATGGACTCGTCAGGTGCAGTCTATCGAGTAAAACTCCAAGGAGGAGTCCCTCTTGATCTACTTGAACCTGTGTAGAAGTTCTTCGAGAAGGAGCCGCGTCCTTATCTTCACTCTCAGTGTACATTCAGATTCAGACGCTGCCAAACCCCCCCCCCACTTTTATCGGATACAACCATGGATACCACTTCTGAAACATTCCCTGCCCCTAAAACACCTAAGCCGCTCGGGTCTGTTGTCTGTGCGTCCGGACACATCTACCATATTGCAGATCCCTTGTCCGGAACTCCAGAATGCAACTCAAAGATTCCGAACCTATCCTTTGCGCGTTATAAACCTGGTCAGGAAACTTGGGAGACACTGCCTCATTTTCCGTATTACATAGAGTGCCGCTTTATGTTTATATGTGGTTATGCTGTTTGTCGCGGCTGGATTTTGTTTTCCCTGCGTCACATGAATGGGTCAAATTACAAATCTATGCTTTTCATATCAAGACACAAGAATGGCATTGAGTTACATCAGGTCACACTGGCTTCGTTGGGAGGGCCGTGGTTGTAGACCAGACTATCTATGGCTTGTTGTTAACTTGTGATAAAGTGCTAGCGTTCTCATTTGGGATCAGTTATGGTGAAGAGGGTTGCAATATTGCATGTAGACTAAGCACACCCATACCATTGCAAGTCCTGGATAGTGCTCTTAAGCCATCTTGATTCAGTGAGTTGACAGGGCAATTGTTTCATCTGGGAGACAAGGATTTTTGTCTTGCCCAGACTAGAGACGACGAGTACTCTTTTGTTCATCAAGATATTTGTATCACCACTTTTCAGATCGTTGCCGGAGAAGGAGGATGTCCCATGATCAAGACCGTGCATTCAACTGTTTATACTGTGGACACCAATGAGTTGGGTCCTTTTGGTATTTACTGCAGCTTCACGGCCTAAGTTTCCTTCAAGTCTCCCATTTTTATCATCTATAATGGTAACTTGTACATCGCGGTTGTCATTACTAGAAACACACATAATCTCAAGAAGTCATTGACCTCACCTGAACTGGTTTGAATAGGTGTAGGCAGACCAAAATTATGACGCCCATCGAAGAAATTTTAATGATGGGACTGGACTCCTTGTGCCTCTTTGGCACACAAATATTTCGTAGGTTTCTGTTTCTCTTCGTTTTTTTACCTTTTTCTTTCAATATAATTTTAATATTTGTAGTTGCTTACGATTCTGTGCAGAAACTTACCGAGGGTTATTTGTATTCTCTTTTTGGCAAATTACGTTCACGAAGAGCTTGAAGAAATGACGAACTATGTCATTGGGGGCGATCAGCTCCGATTAATCAATGTCCAAAGGAAACTTGGGATTGTTAGCTGTTCTGAATTCAAGAAGGAGCTAATGCATTTTAGGAACATGCTTCGCAACTAATGAGCACTCGGAACACTTACTGGCCGGAGCGGGATGCTTTTCTGAATTACTTTAATCATTGCAACGACAATATTTCGTAAGAGTTGCTTATGAATTATCTCCATTTCAATTTTTTTTACTTGGGACTTACTTAAATCTGTAAAAATTATGTTTTTGTATGAGCATTTTTGCATTTTCAGATGAACTGGTGGCTTTGTTCGTCCTGTTAATTTATCTTTTATCCACTTTTATTTCTTTCATATACATTTTATATATATATATATATATATATATTTTTTTTTTTTAAATATTATAAATAAATTAAAATCTTCTAATTCCAATAAATCTTTCCAAAAAAAAATTTCCAATAAATCTACTTAATATTTTCTAAACAAAAAACTAATATGCTCTCACAAATTCATTTGGACACCCTAACTCAACATAATAAATATATGAATGTATACATCTACAAGTGAGATATGAAACCTAATTAAAAAGGACAAAAACATAATATATCTACAAGTAAGGCACAATAATATGTGATTAACCCTGATTACAAAAAAAAAATACAAAAAAAAAAACAGAAGAAATAATTAAAGATATAATTAGGAAAAAAATATAATTTTTTTTTTATGAATATTAGTGATGTGTAAATCCTAATGAGGTTTGGATTCTAGATGATCCATTATTCATATAATTCTTAATGGGATGATAAGTCATTCATAATTCGTTGTGCTGGCTACTCAATATGTACTTTGACTGGCTATTTAATTGAAATAATGTTAAGATATTTTATTCAAACCTATTTATCCTTTTTTTTTTTTTTTTTTTGAAGAACAGACCTATTTATCTTTATTCTACACCTAATTTATCATTTATTCGCACCCATTTTCCTTGTTAATCTATACTAATTAATAAAACACTTATTGTCAACCAAAATTTTATGAAATTACCAGTTTAACTCTCTAATTAAAACAGAACATGAATAATAAATATAGGGCTGAAATGTAATTTCACACACCAAATTTTACTGTTTTTTTTCAAAATAACACCTACATATAATCCTAACATATATCTAATTAAAAATAAATAAATAAAATTTCTCACCCCACATTCTCTATCACTCTCTTCTCTCTCCTTCTATTTCAAATCCAGCACTAAACTCGAGCCGCTGCCGCTGCCGCAGCCCCAACCCTAATCTTAAATTGAGCTCCGCCAGCGGCCTTCTCCACTCTTTGACCCTAACCCTAAATTGTGCTCCGTTAGCGGCCTTCTCAGCCGACGTGCATCCCCAAGCTTATCGGTGAACCAAGGTCGGGGATCTAGTCGATTTCGTCTTCTTAATAGCTTTTTTTATTTTTTCCTCTGTGAAAATGTTGATTGAACTAGGAATGTCTGTTTTCTGTGGCAATTTAATTTCATTCAAAGTTTGCAAAGGGAAAGCAGAGAAGAGAATAGTTATACAAAAAAAAAAAAAAATTATTTATTGACGATGATGATGATGATAATCCACCTCTTCAGGGATCCATTGAAGGTTTCCGTCCACTCCAAGCTTCATCAGGTGTCATGTTTTTAACAAAAAAAGTAGGGCACCTATTCAAAACATGAATGGACCACAAAACTGTTTCAGGCCAAAAACTTTTAGGAACTCATCCCTTTACTAGCAAGCTTCTGACCATGTTGAGAATGGTTCGGTTTTTTCTCTCTGATTCACTGTTTTGCTGGGGTGTATATGAGGTAGTGAGTTGCTTTTGAATCCCTTGCTCATCACAATAAACTTCAAACTCTTTTGAGCAATATTCACCACCACGATCGGTTCGTAAGGTTTTGATCCTTCTTCCACTTTCGGTCTCAACTAGTGCATTGAAACTTTTAAATGCATTAAAAACCTCTGATTTTTCTTGCAAAAAAATACACCCAAGCCTTTCTACTGAAGTCATCAATAAAAGAGATAAAATAGTTCTTTTTACCATTCGATAGTGGACTGATTGTACCACATATGTCTGAATGCACTAGCTCCAATAGGTTTTGAGCTATCCACGCCTTTCCTTTTGGAAATTGATCACGATGTTGTTTGCTAACAACACATTCTTCACAGACTTCATATGAAGGTGTGATCATAGGAAGGCCAGTCACCATTTACTTATGATGCAGTGTCATCAAGCCATTGAAATTCAAATGGCCATATCGAAGGTGCCACAGCCACAATGAGTTGTCTTCCTTGGCCATCAAACAAGTTTGGACAATTTTGATCTTCAGCGGAAACAATCTGTTTTGGCTCATTTGAACAACAGCAATGACACCCCTTACTGGATCATATATCTCACATGCATCTTTCTGAAGAGTTATTATATAACCATTTTCTTGTAATTGTCCAACACTCAACAAAATTGTTTTCAAACTAGGCACATAAAACACATTCGAAATTGTTTCAACAAAATCATTCTTAGTCCTAATTTGAATATCACCATTTCCCATCACATTAACACTTGACCAATCCCCAAAGCTCATGGTAGTTTGAAAGTTTTCATCCAAAAATGAGAAAGATGACTTACAGCCACTCATATGATTGCTGCAACCTGTGTCAACATACCATACTTCAGAATCAATCTTCTTCTTGACGTGGAAAGCCATCAACAGTGTCTCATCATCATTTTTTTCAGCAAAGTTGGACTTATCTCTTATCTCTTTGTCTTTCAGTAGATTCGTGTAGCATTCATTGTGATAATGCCCAAGATTTCCACACCTATAACATTGGATGTTGGACTTGTCAACTTGTCATTTGCCTCTATTCTGAGAGTGATCATCATGTCTCTTGGAACTTTGGTGTTGTCTGTCTCCATCTCGGTTGCCTTGACCACCTTGACCTCTTCCTCTACCTCTACCTCGGCCTCTTCCTCTTGAGCTTGAGGATTCAGAAAAGGTAGAAGCTTTCAGAGCATGTTCTTCTAAGTTGACATGTTATGTGGTCCCACGGTTCAGCTGCTGCTCATGGACCAACAATAAGCTTTGAAGCTCATCAATCGACATCTCCGCAGTGTCATTTGACTATTCAATAGAGCAAACGATGTAGTTGAACTTTGGAGCCATAGATCTTAAGATATTCTCTACAATGGAGCCATCATCAAGCTTATCACCATGGATTTGCATTTTGTTTGCAATCCCCATGGTCCTTGCAAAATACTCGGTGACAGACTCTCCATTCTTTATTTGGAGAGTCTTAAAGTTTCGTCTTAGGGCCTGAAGCTGTGCATGCTTCACTCTTGCTGACCCTTGGTACTTTCTCTTCATGAAGTCCCAAATGTGCTTGGAAGTATCCTTCTGGAGAATAGTCTCCAAAATAGCACGATCAATTGATTGGAATAGGTAATTCTTTACCTTCAAATCCTTCAATTTCAGTTCTTCAAGCTTCCGTTGCTGCGCAACCGTAATCGTACTTTCTTCGGGTACAGTATGTCCCGTTTCCACAAGATCCCAGTACTTTTTAGACCTTAGGAAATTCTCCATCAACATGCTCCAATGATTGTAGTGACCGTCGAAGCGAGGAATGGCTGGTTGAATGAAATTCTCTGCTGGCTTGTCAGACGCCATGGATGCTTGCTACTGCAAGGATGAAAAGCTGCTGCTTCTATGAGAGATTCTCGACACAGGCCCAGTGGGGGCTTTGGTACCAAATGTTGGTTAAACTTTTGAAATTGTAAACTTAAGCTTACTGCTAAAGAGATGGCTAAGAAGCTCTGAATTTCATTAATTAACTTGAATGAGAAAATTACAACTTAAATAAGAAAACAAGTCTACTGCTGCAAGAAACATAACGTCCACTTTGTAGATTTTGTGGAACTACATACCACGACTCCAGCATGAAAAATTAAACCTAACCATGACTCCTACAACTTATGGATTCTCCTGTAGACTAGGTAAACAGGTCTCCTAACTACATGCAACCACTTTATTGAAAAATAAATAATCTAAAGATAAATCTTAACAGAATTGGGAAAGGAATGATTTAGAAAGAGAACATGACTGCACCCACCTTCTCTTTCTCTCCCTGTAATCGCGCACCCAAACCCCCATGGAAAATTAAACAGTAAGTAATTGAATGGCAAATCCAACAGTGAGATAAGGAATTGATTAACGAATCCCCAAATTTAGGGTGAACAACCTGTTAGAACCAACCCTTTGGGCCTAACACTTCTCCCCCAGTACGGGCCCTTTTGTGAATAATCACCCTGCCTTGTTTTCAAGCCCATTTCCCAGGCTCTTGGAACGACACAGCTCGACTGGCGTTTCCCCAATTAGCTAGGGTTTCTTTCCAATTTGGACTTGATATAAATATGTATAGGGGTGGATTTTTTTGCCAAATTGCCGTGCCATACCAATTTTGTGTCAAATTTTTTGTACCAATCGGTAATGGTACGGTATTGTACCGTACAGAAATTTCATGGTACGGTATTGGTAATGGATACCATTACCACGGTATTACCGTACCATACCGAAAATACAATATAATATATAACTTAGAAATTATATAATAGATAATTATATAACACATATTTATAATATTCCAATAATTTGAAAATAAAAACCTACTTATATTAGTATTGTTGTTGGCGACTTTGATCTCTTGAAATTGTGGAAATTAAACACAAAAGAGTTCATAATTCTTTCACAAATAGCCAAAATATCTTTGTAACCCCCACTTCTACTTTTGCTAGTGAAAATGCATTTAACCTAGGGAGGAGGGTTGTGGACCCTTTAGGGTATCATTGACTCCTAAAATAATGGAGGCACTAGTGCGTACTAGTGGTTGGCTTAGGGCAGATAAATTAAACTTCTACAAGGAACCAACGGAAGATATGCTTCAATTTTACAAGGAAATGGAAGAAGAGAAAACAAGAAAGATATGCTTTAATTTTTTTAGTAAATTTGTTATTAAATGATTTTCAACTTTAATTATTCTTGCTACTAATTAATATGTTTTCTTTGTTTGTAATGTAGGCTTGACACAAACTCAATCTTCTACAAGTTCAATGCCTCTTCCAAAAGTTTCGACATTTTAAGCTTGAATAATTGATCAATGAATTCTCCTTTTTGAAGTTTACTTCCAATTTTCATTTGGTTTGAAACTTTAATTTATATTTGGATTGTTAACTTTTATTTGTTTTGATTCGTAACTTCTATTTGGATTGAAGCTTAATTTTCATGATGAATCTTGATGCATCATTTGAATTATTATGTGTGTGAATTGTGAATGATGAATAATAGATGAATTTAATCTATAATGTATGAGATAAAGGTACAAAAAAAAAGTTTTGCCCTCGAATTGGGTTAAAAAAACAAAAACAGATTTTGTCCCAAAATAAAATGGCAATTACCATTGCCATACCATGCTAACCGAACTTTTAGCAATATCGCACTTCGGTATACCGAAAGTTTGGTACGGTAATGGTAATAGATTTTACCAAACCGAAAGTTTGGTATGGTAATTGGTACAATGAGTTTGATACGGTAACCGTACCGAACCCACCCCTAAATATGTATTTATCTGGCCTCCGTGGAGAAGAGGTCAGAGATGAATGAAAGCAGTTTTCTTCCCTTATTTTTCTCCCTTTTCTCTCTTTAAATTTCAGGAAAATTAATGAAAAGAACTTGAAAACTTTGAGTTTTAATGACAAGGACAAAATAAAGGGTAAAATGAATAGTATCAGGATTGATTTTTTAGTATAAAAATATGGTTTTTCGTTAAAATAAACAGTACCGGTGCTTTTCGTTAGAACTCTCTTAAATTTCTGCACTGTTACATTTATTTAATATTTCAGCTCTTACTACCGATTGGGCGTACCACAACCCTACCTCCCCAGTATTTCGATTTAGACCCGCTCCTCCCATCTCTCAATCTCCGGAACAATCCTCAAATTTAGGGTGATTCGTGCACCCACCCCATGTCTCTACACCCCTAGCCCCTCACTCGAATCGCCCATCCACCGTCTGTGCAAACCCTAGACCCACCCTCTATCACCCTTCTGATTGAGACCGACGTATAGCCGACCCATCTCCTTCGAGGCTCCGACTGCAAAGGACCTCTCCCCCGAGGCTTGGACCATCGACCACGCTCAATCGCCCATTCTCCAGGTGGGCTGCTCAACCTACTCTTAAATTTTGATAATCTGTTGTGTGTTGGACATTTTTTTTGTGAAATTTGGTCGCTTTGGATTAATAATTGTGCGTGTTTATTGATGAATTTTAGATGTAGTTTTGGTTTTTCGGTTACTTTCAGGGTCGGCCCTGAACATATAGATAATACTAGAAGTAAAAATATGGTTTTAACTTTTAACATGGTGAGATTATTTTTTTTCTTATTTGATAATTCATGTCACGTCATTTTGTGATTAAAGATCGTGTGAAAAGCTTATGGGGTTTTATTTTAAAGTTTCAAATCTCAAGGAGATATGTGAGAACACAATGAAGTTGAAACAAAATAAATTTCCAAGGGTGCAATAACTCTTAAGATTAAATTTATCAATTGAAAAACTGTTTTGATGTCACATCAACAGTTTTAGGATGAAAATCTACCGCCGAGAATTTTTGTACGATTTTTTTAAAATTATTATGAGTTGCATCCAACATCCACTTACTAATTATAACTTAGGCAATACGATGTTTTAAAATAACGAATTCAGAACTAGAATGCACACAATTCTTATCAATTGGTCTAACCTGATGTACCAAACACTCCCTTATTTATCTTGGAAAGTCATTCATGATTCGTTCTGTTGGCAAAGCAATATATACTTCGACCGGCTATTTAATTGAAATAATATTGCGAAATTTTATTCAGACTTATTTATCCTTACTCTACACCCAACTTATCATTTTTAATCTTAATATTGGGGAGATTTTATTTGCACCCCTCTTCCTTGCTACCCACGTTATTGCCTCTCTCTTCACTCTCCCTCTCTCTAGGTGACATTGAGATTTTATTTCCATCCCTAAACTCGAGCCGCTGCCGCAACCCCAACCCTGATCCTAAATTGCGCTCGGCCCGCGGCCGTCGCTGCCGCCGTGCATCCCCACCCCAAACCTATCGTTGTGAACCCTAACCCTGACCCTAAATTGTGCTCCGTCAGCGGCCTTCTCTGCCGACGTGCATCCCCAAGCTTATCGGTGGACCAAGGTCAAGGATCTAGTCGATTTTGTCTTCTTAATAGCTTTTTTTTTTTTCCCTCTGTGAAAGTGTATTTGTTGATTGAACTAGGAATGTCTGTTTTCTGTGGCACTTTTTGAGGAAATATATTACTTATGATTTATTCGTTTATCACTGTTTATTTTATTTTAATTTCATTCAAAGTTTGCAAAAGGAAAGCAGGGAATAGTTATACAATAACAACAACAACAACAAAGCCTTTTCCCACTAAGTGGGGTCGGCTATATGAATCCTAGAACGCCATTGCGCTCGGTTTTGTGTCATGTCCTCCGTTAGATCCAAGTACTCTAAGTCTTTTCTTAAAGTCTCTTCCAAAGTTTTCCTAGGTCTTCCTCTACCCATTCGGCCCTGAACATCTGTCCAGTAGTGACATCTTCGAACCGGAGCATCAGTAGGCCTTCTTTGCACATGTCCAAATCACCGGAACCGATTTTCCCTCATCTTTCCTTCAATTTCGGCTACTCCTACTTTACCTCGGATATCCTCATTCCCAATCTTATCCTTTCTCGTGTGCCCACACATCCCACGAAGCATCCTCATCTCCGCCACACCTATTTTTTGTACGTGTTGATGCTTCACCGCCCAACATTCTGTGCCATACAACATCGCTGACCTAATTGCCGTCCTATAAAATTTTCCCTTGAGCTTCAGTGACCTATGACGGTCACACAACACGCCGGATGCACTCTTACACTTCATCCATCCAGCTTGTATTCTATGGTTGAGATCTCCATCTAATTCTCCGTTCTCTTGCACGATAGATCTTAGGTAGCGAAAACGGTCGCTTTTTGTGATCTTCGCTAGATTGCTCCGGTCATTAGTATGGATAAGTATATAAATGGATAGAGATAGGAAAGCGAACACAAGATGTACGTGGTTCACCCAGATTGGCTACGTCCACGGAATAGATGAGTTCTCATTAATTGTGAAGGGTTTACACAAGTACATAGGTTCAAGCTCTCCTTTAGTGAGTACAAGTGAATGATTTAGTACAAATGACATTAGGAAATATTGTGGGAGAATGATCTCGTAATCACGAAACTTCTAAGTATCGGAGTGTGGTATCGTATTGACGTGCCTTATCTGTCTCATAGGTAAATGGGGCATCTTCTCTGGAAGTACTCTTCCTCAATCCAGGGGTGGTATCTTTAACTGGTGGAGATGCACAAGGTAATGTATCAATTTCACTTGAAGCTTACTTGTAGTTTCAGGCTTGGTCAAGCGCGATACAAACCATGTAGTAGGAGTCCCCCAAGTCGCCGAGCTAGGGGATATGCTGAAAGAGGTGACAGACAAGGTAAGCAATCATAGCTCCGGCTGATTGTTCACAGTCTCCCTATCTTGCAGGCAGCATGAAGGATAAAGAGAAGAAAATGAGAAGAGATGATATGGGATACTTTTGCTTTTGAAGAAGTAACTTTCCACAGGCTTATTCTTGAACTGAGCTGGAGGGTTTTCTGGTTTCCTCCAGAGTATAAGGCCGACTGAAGAATTTGAGGGTCAAAACAAGTCCATCAAATCTAGAGTACGTTCGACCCTGCTGATATGGGATACTTTTGCTTTGACAGAGTAATGGATGTATCGGCACGTGTGCTGTTACGCTTGTCTCTACATGCTTCCTTGTATCCTTCTCCCTTGCCCTATCTGTTCCTCAGGCAGATGCGGTATCTTCCCTGGAAGCATAAGATGTTGAAGATGAGTACTCGAGAGCAATGTCAGGTAAGTAATCAGGTAAGGGGTTCCAGGCAGTCAGTTCCTGGCTGGAAGCTTGATTCCAAGTACTGACTGATTGCTCTCTTTCTCCTTGTCTTGCAGGTAAGAACAAGGTCAAAGGAAAAGACAGGGAAAAAGCATGATATGGGATACTCTTGCTTTTAACCCTGATGATATGAGATATTCTTGCTCTAGTATAGCTTGTTTGCAGAGGTATTATCGGGGGGAAAGAAAGCTGAATATTTCGAAAGGCTTCGTTGGGAGTGCCCTCTCAGATATGAGGAAGGGTTGAGCATTTTTGCAGATCTGCCTGTCCGTTGGGGATGGAGGTCGACATATATAGGAGTCTCCTTAACAACAAGTAGTAATGTTATTCCTTTACCCTACTTGGTCATAGCACAGTAGTGGGAGCTGTCAGCTTCACATGTTTTAACGCTGTCAGAGCACTTTGAAAAAGTGGTTTGTGGTATCTGGAAAGCTGATGTTGCGTGTGAAGATTACAGATAGCTTTATCCAAGGAGATCCGGCTCTTGAAGTTGGGAAAGTGTTGCCTCTTCGGTTTTCGAACAAACAATCCTATCGGGGATCTGGCTCTCGAGATTCGGAGAACGATGCCTCTTCGATTTTTGAGAAAGCAATCATGCTGGGGGTCTGGATCTCGAGATTCGGAGAGCGGTGTCTCTTCGATTTTTGAGAAAGTAATCATGTTGGGAGTCTGGCTCTCGAGATTCGGAGGGCGGTGCCTCTTCGATTTTGGAGCAAGCAATCTTGTTGGCAGTGTTTTCTCGAATGTGAGTAAAGGTTGGGCATGTTTGCTAGTCTACCTTGCCACGAAGCACAGAGGTTGACACACATGGACTTTCCAATTATCCAGCAATGGTACTGTTCCTTTACCCTCTTCGATTTTTGAGAAAGTAGTCATGTTGGGAGTCTGGCTCTCGAGATTAGGAAGACGGTGCCTCTTCGATTTTGGAGCAAGCAATCTTGTTGGGAGTGTTTTCTCGAATGTGATTAAAGGTTGGGCATGTTTGCTAGTCTACCTTGCCATGAAGCACAGAGGTTGACACACAGGGACTTTCCAATTATCCAGCAGTGGTACTGTTCCTTTACCCTTGTGGGTAATAATATGGTAGCTAGACCTTCAAAATTTATGTGTCTAAACTTTGTTAGTGTTGTTTCTTTGCTATTCTTTTACCCTTCTTGGTCAGAGCAATGTAGTGGGAGCTGCAAACTTCACGTGTTCAACTTTGGCAGATAACTTTGGCAAAGTTATCTGTGGTACCCATGAGCTACTGTTGCATGTGGGAAGTGGGTGATTGAACAGTAAGACTCATGTGCTTTCTACTTCACCAGAAGTCTTCGACCGAATGCCCATAATTTCCGCAAAGCTGAGTGTGCGTGTGACAGGTGCTGACAAGGCTGGAAAAGTAGGTGCCTCTTCGATTTCTGAGATCGGCCCTCGTGGTCTCTGAGCAGCCCAGCTTTTGAGAAAGCAAGCGCCTCTTCGATTTCTGAGATCGGCCTTTGTGGTCTTTGCGCAACCCAGCTTTTGAGAAAGCAAATGCCTCTTCGATTTCTGAGATCGACCCTCGTGGTATCTGAGCAGCCTTGCTTTTGAGAAAGCAAACGCCTCTTCGATTTCTGAGTAGGCGCCTCTTCGATTTCTGAAGCTCCGTCGAGTGCAGATTTTTTATAGGGGCTGGCATTAAGTTCCAAAGCACACTTGAATCTCCACCAGTAGAAGCTCCATTCTTGCACTTCTAAGATCTTGATTTGTCCGACCTCTTCTCTCTTCAACACCTTTGAAAATGTCTGGCCCCTCCGACCGTCGTTTTGACTTGAACCTTGTTGAAGAGGCAGCCCCGCCTTCTCCTGACAACATATGGCGTCCATCCTTCGTCTCCCCTACTGGTCCTCTTACCGTTGGGGATTCCGTGATGAAGAATGATATGACCGCTGCGGTGGTGGCCAGGAACCTTCTCACTCCCAAAGATAACAGACTACTTTCCAAACGGTCTGATGAGTTAGCTGTTAAGGATTCTCTGGCTCTCAGTGTTCAGTGTGCAGGTTCTGTGTCTAATATGGCCCAACGCCTATTTGCTCGAACCCGCCAAGTTGAATCATTGGCGGCTGAAGTGATGAGTCTCAAACAGGAGATTAGAGGGCTCAAGCATGAGAATAAACAGTTGCACCGGCTCGCACATGACTATGCTACAAACATGAAGAGGAAGCTTGACCAGATGAAGGAATCTGATGGTCAGGTTTTACTTGATCATCAGAGATTTGTGGGTTTATTCCAAAGGCATTTATTGCCTTCGTCTTCTGGGGCTGTACCGCGTAATGAAGCTCCAAATGATCAACCTCTGATGCCTCCTCCTTCTAGGGTTCTGTCCAGTACTGAGGCTCCGAATGATCCCCCTCCGGTGCCTTCTCTTTCTGGGGCTCTACCGACTACTGAGACTTCTCCTAAGCAACCTTTGTGAAGGCTCCCTTTTGTTTGTTTATTTTGACTTATGTATATGTACATATTTGTAGCTTATCGGGGATATCAATAAATAAGCTTTCCTTCATTTCAACGTATTGTGTTAAAAACACCAAAGCCTTCTTCGCTAAGTTCTTTGAATTTTCTTTTGTTGAGGCTTTGTGAGTGGAGCATGTAGGTAGAGGTAGTGTTCCCTTAATTTCCTGAGTAAGGAAAACTTCTCGGTTGGAGACTTGGAAAATCCAAGTCACTGAGTGGGATCGGCTATATGAATCTTAGAACGCCATTGTGCTCGGTCCTGTGTCATGTCCTTCGTTAGATCCAAGTACTCTAAGTCTTTTCTTAGAGTCTCTTCCAAAGTTTTCCTAGGTCTTCCTCTACCCCTTCGACCCTGAACCTCTGTCCCATAGTCGCATCTTCTAATCGGAGCGTCAGTAGGCCTTCTTTGCACATGTCCAAACCATCGTAACCGATTTTCTCTCATCTTTCCTTCAATTTCGGCTACTCCTACTTTACCCCGGATATCCTCATTCCTAATCTTATCCTTTCTCGTGTGCCCACACATCCAACGAAGCATCCTCATCTCCGCTACACCCATTTTGTGTACGTGTTGATGCTTCACCGCCCAACATTCTGTGCCATACAGCATCGCCGGCCTTATTGCCGTCCTATAAAATTTTCCCTTGAGCTTCAGTGGCATACGGCGGTCACACAACACGATGATGAGATGTTTGGTATTCTTTCTCAAGAAAACAAATAAATTTAAAAAAAAATTATTTAATTTAATTTGAATGCCATGTACAAATTTTCACAAGGTGCTTGAAAAGCTTGTTGCCCACGGAGATGTCGGGGGAAACGAGATCTGTGTTTCTTGTGGCGCATTGTTGGGAGATGGACTTGTCAGGTGCAGTCTATCGAGTAAAACTCCAAGGAGGAGTCCCTCTTGATCTAGAACCTGTGTACCAGTTCTTCGAGAAGGAGCCGCTTCCTTATCTTCACTCTCAGTGTGCAAGGATTTTCAGCAATTCCAACTCCAAGTTATATCGAATGGTACATTCAGATTCAGACGCTGCCAAACCCCCCACTTTTATTGGATATAACTGTGCCATGGATACCACATCTGAAACATTCCCTGCCCCTAAAACACCTAAGCCGCTCGGGTCTGTTGTCTCTGCGTATGGACACATCTACCATATTGCAGATCCCTTGTCCGGAACTCCAGAATGCAGCTCAAACATTCCGAACCCATCCTTTGAGCGTTATAAACCTGGTCAGGAAACTTGGGAGACACTGCCTCATTTTCCGTATTACATAGAGTGCCGCTATATGTATATATGTGGTTATGCTGTTTGTCACGGCTGGATTTTGTTTTCCCTGCGTCACATGAATGGGGTCAAATCACAAATCTATGCTTTTCATATCAAGACACAAGAATGGCATCGAGTTACATCTGGTCACACTGGCTTTGTCGGGAGGGCCGTGGTTGTAGACCAGACTATCTATGGCTTGTCGTTATCTTGTGATAAAGTGCTAGTGTTCTCATTTGGGATCAGTTATGGTGAAGAGGGTCGCAATATTGCCTGTTCACTAAGCACACCCATACCGTTGCAAGTCCTGGATAGTGCTCTTAAGCCATCTCGATTCAGTGAGTTGACAGGGCAGTTGGTTCATCTGGGAGACAAGGATTTTTGTCTTGTCCAGACTAGAGACAACGAGTACTCTTGTGTTCATCAAGATATTTGTATCACCACTATTTAGATCATTGCCGGAGAAGAAGGATGTCCCATGATCAAGACCGTGCGTTCAACTGTTTATACTGTGGACACCAATGAGTTGGGTCATTTTGGTATTTACTGCAGCTTCACGCCGTAAATTTCCTTCAAGTCTCTCGTTTTTCTCATCTATGATGGTAACTTGTACGTCGCGGTTGTCTTATATTATTTATCATTTCATTTAACCTCTTCCATATGGTTTCTGCTGTTTATCTCGCTTAGGGAGTTGAAGGATGTCGAACCTGAAGAAGGGGAGATTGTTGCCGTGCAAGAACCAGCCAAATCAAAAGGATGAAAGCTAGGACGAGGTAATTTAGTTAGTTAGCATCCTCACGTCGCTCCTAATTGAATTACTTGGAAAAACTATTTGACAGATTCGCATCTATTGATAATTTTGAATTTGTTGATTGCAGTTGGATATGTAGTGGGCTTGATGCCTGTAAGTATAACTAACAAACACTTTGTATCTTGATTTTGTTTAGTGCCTGTGTGTATCGCACCAAATGGACATTCCAGCAAACACACAAGTCACAAGAGCTAACCTGTGCCCACTTTTACAAGCTTCCATCATCATTAGCGTCAAAGTCTCTGAGCTAAGTTTCCAGCCTTAAAGGCTGTATCTGGTGGCAGATTTTCAAGTTCTAAGACAAGGCCGAGTAAGAAAGGAATGCACTATAGAACATTTTGTAATATGTGGTGCATTTTAAGCCCTCATATCAACAATCACTAAGACCTACTCCAATTCTTAGAGTAAAACTCAAAATTTAGGTTATAAACTTACCTCAACTTGCTCCAACCCTTGGGCCAAATATGACTTAAAACCCAAAACTTATTTTTGGGGCAAATTTAGCCAAGACTTCCTACTGGGTTAGTGGGGCAAACCCACTAAATACGTCTATTTTTTTTAGTTTTATATTTATTAATTCATTGAATCCAACAACTAAGATTTAATTTGATCAAATCCAATGGCAAAATAAAAATAAAAATAAAATAAAATCTAATGGACCAAATTTAAATCCAACAATTAAAGTAATTAAAAAAGTTTATTTTATGTGTTTCATATTCTTTCATAGTGTTTCATGACTTTCTTGGTGCTGGTTTAGTGATTTTTCAATATTTATCGGAATCTAAATATTTTTAAGTTAAAATGTTCATAAAATTAAATTAGAATAGTCGACATAATTTTTTTTTTCTTAAAAAAAAGTTACTTTAAGAAAAAAAATTATCCTAAATTCATTTTTAATAATCTCGGGCTAAAAGTTTAGCCCATGGGTCGGATGAGATAAATTGTTTCGGGGTTAAAACCTAAAGGGTTAGAGATGGTCTAAGGAGGTGGGGTGGGCTAAGCCTCACGAGTTACAATGGGCTAACAATAATGTGGTTTAAATTCACGTTTGGCGGTAATCAAACATAAGACCGTAGTATTAAGTGGCTACTATTTTCACTTTTGAGTAGCAAAGATGGAATTAGACTAATGTCATTACTGAACTGTTTTTTGACACACTAAAAAATCTAGTTTCTAATTACAAGAATTAGATTAAAGTCACTACAGAGCTGTTTTCTAATACAATAAAAAATCTCTTTTCTAACTACAATCATCGAATGCCCCAGTGCCCCCCGATGCAGGTCGACCGCCAAAATTTCAGCTTCACAAGAAAAACAATAACAATACTCACAATATCCCATATTTAAAGAAGAAAGGACGGCGGATTAATCATTTGTTTCAAACAGGTTCAGAACCTCAAAACGACGTCGTCTGACATATCGATCATATTCTCCGCTCTTGTATATGCGACACCTGTGCAAAGATTTCCGACATCAACGACCAACAAGAATCTGTGCAACTGTAATTACAAATATATTTCCTTTAAAAACTAAAAAATAAAAAGAATCTTAAAAATCAAAGTCTACGAAGATACTCAAAGTCTGCTTGGCTCCCACCTCACTGCACGTTGCCAGAGATTTTAGTTATTTAAATCCCCGCTGTGTCCTTCTCTCCAAATTCCAATCCCCCCACCACCACTCCATTCACGAAACGCGCACCAACCACCTTTGCTTTCTGCTTCATAAGCACTTTTCCACGACCGGCTTTTCTCCCCGACTGCCATAGAGATATCGAATCAGGGCCGTAGATAATTTCGATCAGAGGAATCACATGGGTGTGGATTTCTACAGCGTGCTGAGGGTGAACCGGAACGCGACGCAGCAGGACCTGAAGAAGGCGTACAAGAGGCTGGCGATGAGGTGGCACCCCGACAAGAACCCAGTCGACAACGAGGAAGCGGAGGCCAAGTTCAAGCAGGTGTGCCAGGCGTACGATGTTCTCAGCGACCCCCAGCGGCGCCAGATCTACGACATCTACGGCGAGGAGGGGCTCAATTGCGGCGACCCGGAAGACATTTTTGCCGAGTTTTTCGGCGGATCTGGCGGCGTCGGGGACAGGGCGTTCAAGAAGAGCAGTGTGAATGGTGAAGGGCGTAATGGTAATCTGAAGAGTAAGAAGGTTGCGGCGATTGAGAAATTAAATCAGAAATTAAATGGAAACATTTAGAAAAGGAATCGATTTTGGATTAGAATTCTGAACTTGATATAGTCCAAACGATATGTTCTTAATTTGTCCGAATTGAGAGGACGTGAGTTATGCCAGTTGAACAAGGCAGTTCATCCGTCGTGTCATTTGCGTTTGATCCCCTTGTCGTCGTAAGTTATAGATTAGAGTAGTTTCAACTGTTGAATACCGAAACACAATTTGTTTCCCAAAAGTTTTAGACTAGTTGTTCAAATAATATTCAAACAACTACTTTGTTGCAGTAAGCCAAAGACTATTGAGGAAACCCTAAAGATAGACATCAAGCCTGGCTGGAAGAAGGGTACAAAGATCACATTCCCAGAGAAAGGCAACCAAGAACCCGGCACCTCTCCGGCTGATCTCATTTTCGTCGTTGACGAGAAGCCCCACCCTCTTTTCAAGCGTGACGGGAATGATCTTATGGTCACTCAGAAACTGTCTCTGCTCGAGGCTCTCACCGGAGCGTTCGTCAATCTGACAACGTTGGACGGAAGGGTTCTCGTGATCCCGCTGAAGAACATTATTATCAAACCTGGCCATGAGGAGGTGGTTCCTAATGAGGGAATGCCAATCTCTAAAGATCCGACCAAGAAAGGAAACCTAAGGGTCAAGTTCGACGTCGTCTTTCCGGCGAAGCTTAGCGCAGAGCAGAAGGATGATCTCAGGAGAGTGCTGGGTGGGGGTGATACCTAAGGTAATGAGAATTTATATGCCTAGGATAAAAACCAAATCCATTAACTCTAATTATCATTTAAACATTTAATCTTTCCACGGTGCAATTGTGCAATTGTGTGTGTGTGTGTATGTATATATATATATATTTTTCTTCTTTTTGTCAAAATATATATATTAGACAAAATGATATCGGTTTTATTATAATTTTAAGAACTAATACAAATATCAAATAAGACATTTGAAATAGCATACCAAACGTCCTTAATCCAAATAAAACATAAAAGACCAACTCAGATGAACGAGTTGCCGCGGTACTATATCTTTTCCATTTCACTTTATTTCTTCCACTCTCACACGTTGGTGTCACATCATCATCATAATGTATTCCTGATCCAGCTTTAATTTACTCACATAATCAGTTAATTAATCATTTGATTAATTATGATCTCCTATGTTTCTCAATCTTCTTCTGCAGTTCATCTTTCCTAGCCCCCACGATCTTATCAACCACCACCCCTTTCTTCATGAATACAAATGATGGCATTGCCTGCACCCCAAACTCCCTTGCTACATCCTGCATCCATCCATTCATATTTATCAATTATATACCCCATATATATATATATATATATATATATATATATCTCTCTCTCTCTCTCTCTCTCTCTCTCTCTCTCTCTCTCTCTCTCTCTCTCTCTCTCTCTATACGAGTCTCGTCTTTTTGGTCACCTAGTAATCAAAGATTCATGGTCACTCATCTTTAAATTTAATATCAAGGGTTGATATCAAAACATTAAAAACATGTTCATTTGTTCTCCACTAGTGATATTAAATTTAAGCATGAGTGACCATATATTCTTTCGCAACTTGGTAACTAAGATCACATTTCTGATATTTGTATGTCATGTTCGATCATGGGTCAATTTCAAATTTCAACAGAATGTTATTGATACTTCAAGAAGATCATTATGTTTTCCTGGATGCGAATTCCATCTTTATACTTTTGCAAGGAATCAGTGCGTAATAACGTTTTTGAGGTGTAAATAATAGTTATATATATAATTAAAGAAAACTATGAGGAGAAGTATTCATGCATAAAAATATATACCGGTAGCTCGTCAACATCAAGCTTGACAAACTCGACGTCAGTGAATTTATCAGCGTAGTCTCTCAAGATTGGCTCCATGGCTCTACAAGGTCCACACCATGTAGCCGTGAAATCAATCACCATCTGTGCATCACCATAACCATTCAAACAAAATAATTAATCAACTAAGCAACTTCATTTAAATAAATAGAGTGGGGTATAATATAGTAGATTTATCATATGCGGAGCTTGATTATAAGCTCATTTAGAATTGCTTTTAAAATGGTTGAAATCGTTTTTGGTGAAAATATAAGTAAAATGCAATTAATGTTCTTTTTGGAAGAAGCACATAATTAATTGGTGCTTTTTGCAGAAAGTATGTCAAATGCTTTTAGAACTCAAAAATATTTTCTCTAAAAGCGCTTTCGGTCATTTTAAAAGTACTTCCAAACGAACTCTATAACTTTCATTCTATAGAAACAATAGTACAGGGAGGGAGTATTCAAACTCGAGACTTTCAATGTAAGAATAGATGCTTTTAAACAACTGAATTACAAAACATACAAGCTCCATAAAGGAGTTTAATGATAGTTACCAGTTTATCACTGTCTTTGGAGGCGGCGAAGTGGGTGTTCCATTGACCCTTGGAATGGAAGGACACGATGCGAGACTCGTGTCCATGTGAAGATTCATCCGAGTCTAGAATGTGTGACATGTTGCCTCCCATTTCTTCTTTCTTCTTCTTCTACTATTCTCTTTGCCTAAGACAAAATGATAAGCTGTTTCTTCTAGTCGACTGCGCTCGGCTGTGGATATTTGGTGTTGGTGGGAAGGTGTTTATATAGGCTTTAGGGCAATGGGCAAAAGTTGTATGGTGAACTTGAAGAATCGGATTCGTTCGACTCTTTGACAGCACCATTCTACTATGTGGCTCGAACACCGTTGAACTTAATTTGGAAATTTTTTAAGGCATCTAAGGTGGGATATTACTCATAAAAAAGGACTCTCTTTTATATAAACTCATATTCCTTTGCCTAGTGCATGTTTGATTCTTCGTTTGTACAACATTTGATAGAAAAATTGACTGTGAAAATGACTGATAGAGGGCCGAGTAAAATTTAATTTCAAGACTACAACTAATATTTGAATTCATGGACGAAATGCTTTCAAAACCATAAGTCAACGAATATTTCTAAGTAAAGTGTATTTATAACATATTTGTTGAATGGCAAGATGATTTGTCTGACCCAAAATGGGTTTAATCCATGAATGTTGAGATGGAAGCTCTAGAAAAGAATTCTACTTGAGATTTGGTTCCTTTGCTAAAAGAGAGAAAGCTGTGGTGTTCACTGTCAAGCAGAAAGTAAATCACTGTTCACAACATGGTGGCATAATCTATGTTCACGCACGGCACTATTCATGATTTTGTTAACAAAGGAAATCACAACAACACGAACACTGACTTTACAGTCAATACTAAGAAAAAGTGGGCACAAAATTAAAGCGTACATGTCACTCGGAACAAATTGCTCTAAAGTCAAGTTGAATTGAATATGCATGGTAAATACAAAAAAAGTATCAAATAATAATTTGGAATTTCTTTTATATTAATTGATCTTCAAAGTAAAGTATACATATATAAGTTACAACTAGTACATATGCACTTCGTAAATGTACGACAAAAGACTACTATTTATACATATAACTTGCAACATATTATCATATTATGAATTATATTTTCAACTAAGACGAACATTAGTTTTACTGATACGTCCACAATGCGGTAGACATAGCATTGTTTTTTGCTCTTCTTTATGGATGTTGTTAGGACGTTATAGTAGTTTAAGAGTTATGCTCACCCTTTCCTTACAAGCCAATTTTTAACATGATCAATCGACTAGTATTAGAGTTATTGCGTACGGAAGCGCGGCGGTGTAATGTTAGGACTCAATTGTCCCTATATCAAAATAATAATATATACTAATGTTGTTTAAAAGCTCTTGGCCACCTTTCTCTTTCAATCCGGTAAGGACAAGTTCTATCTAGGAGAAATTAGGTTTTTATTCTTCTTTTTGCTACTCCATTGATTAAAATCATATTCCTTTTCAATTTTTGATCAAGGTCCTTGGGTATTAATAACATTATTAATTATTTCAATAATAATTTTTTTTATTTCTAAATATATTCATTTAATGTTAAAAATGTTACAATTAGTATATTTATATTTATGACTCATTTTTATATCATATATTTTTTGTTTTATTTTGTACCCATTTTTACTTTGTAATTCTTTTTTAACTTGTACCAATTTTCTTTTCAGTTTTAATTTGTACCCATTTGCCCATATTTTTTAAAGTTTATTTGTATTTGTACCCATATTTTTTTTATTTGTACTTTTTATTTTGCTAAATGTACCCATGCTAATTATATGTACCCATTCATGTAAAACTTTTTAATCTTAAAATGTACTCATTCTTAAATATACCAATTTGTTATATGTAAAATGTACCCTTTTATATATATATATATATATATATATATATATATATATAATCTATTCAATTTTTTTCTAATCCATTTTTAAACTTATATGGGTACATTCTTTTTTCTTTGATTTTAAAATGTATCCATGTCAAGTTTAATCGAAGAAATTTACTAATGTTATTAAGCCTAAAATCTTTTTCTTTTTTTTTTTTGTGATTTTGAAGAATGTACCCATGTTTTGATACAATAAATTTTTTGGTTAATTTTGATGAATGTACCCATGTATACACACACACACACATTTTTAATCCCACAAATTATGTTTTTTTTTAAATTTAAAATCTCATTTATATAAACAACTAAAATTTCTAATTTTTAATTTAAAAAATTATAGTAATGTACATAGAAATAAATTATCACATTAATTTCAGGGACATCGATCAAAAATTAAAAACCAACAAGGTTTCAATCAAAGAATATTCATAACTAAGGACCGTATCCAAAGTCTCCCTTCTATCTATCTGCTAAGCGGACAAGTTCTATCTATATGCTCTTAGCAGATGAATCTAAGATGTTAATTAAGTCATAATAAACACCCAAAAAAAGATGAAATTAAAAGAAATTAAAAGTCTATGACAGAGTTGGTGAGTGGTATTGTTTCTGAATTTGGCATCTAATAATTCAATCAGTTTTCATTTTCTAATTAAAGGTAAATGCTGGGATCCCTAATTACACCAATTAGAGTGTAAAGAGCAGTTGGCTCTTGTTAATCTCAATAGACAAGTTTTGCCACGACGTCAAAAACAAATATAATGGCATATATTCACCATTAGCATCCAAAACCAAAACTAAAAGTCAGCTTAGTTAGCGGAATTTTCTACTATCATCGTACGCAATATTTTGAAATATTGCCGAAATTAATAATTAAAATTTAACGGCAAAAAATTTCACAGTATAAGATACCTCGAAGCATTTGCCATGGGAGCTACAAAACAAGATATTCACTCAGAACTACAATTCTGTGAGTGAATGAAACCCATGAGCTACCAAATACTGTGGAATCTAATACAAAAAATTAAACGAGGCTAATAAAAGGGGAAAAGGCATCTCCTTTTTTTGCACTTTACGGTGGTTCCAATTGTTGCTTTGATCAAGTTGCCACCACCAGTGCAATACACATAAACCCACCACCACACATATGATAGATAGAGCATAAATCACCAATGAAATGTATGGGCAAACTGCGGCTTAAAAATGGTAACGAAAACATGTTTTCTAAAGAATTACAGGTTAGCAGATGCATGTTAAACCAATTAGTCAAGGCAACATATCTACATCTTCGAGTTCAATTCGAATCTCTCACTCCCCACATATTAAAATAACTTAGAATATATATTATTAGTTTAAAAGGTAACTTAACATTTATAGATGTTGCAGACATGAGCGTAACTATATTGACTAAAACATATATACTTCCGTCATTGTACACAAATTCAAATTTCTCTCTTTATAATTTGGATTAGTTTGTACTTGATGCTGAAAGACTCTTTTTTCCTCTTTACCCTAATAATGTTGAAACAACTTTTTTGCAGTAAGCCAAAGACTATCGAAGAAACATCAAGCATGGCTGGAAGAAGGGTACAAAGATCACATATATTCCCAGAGAAAGGCAACCAAGAACCCGGCATCTCTGTGACTGATCTCATCTTCGTCGTTGACGAGAAGCCCCACCCTCTTTTCAAGCGTGACGGGAATGATCTAATGGTCACTCAAAAACTCTCTCTACTCGAGGCTCTCACCGGAGCGTTCGTCAATCTGACAACGTTGGACGGAAGGGTTCTCATGATCCCGGTGAAAGACATTATTAGCAAACCTGGCCATGAGGAGGTGGTTCCTAATGAGGGAATGCCAATCTCTAAAGATCCGACCAAGAAAGGAAACCTAAGGTTCAAGTTCGACATCGTCTTTCCGGCGAAGCTTAATGCAGAGCAGAAGGATGATCTAAGGAGAGTGCTGGGTGGAGGTGATACCTAAGGTTATGAGAATTCATATGCCTCGGATAAAAACCAAATCCGTTTTAACTCTAATTGTCATGTAAATATTTAATCTTTCCTCAGTGCGATTGTGCATACTAGTCTAGTTTGAAGGTTTGGAATCCATAAATGTAAGAAATGCTCATGGAGCGCCATAAATTGTAAGATTATTTTCTAATGGCTTATAACACTTTTCCTTCATGTTTGCGTTAAAGGTATTGCGAAAACTAAAAAATTGCATTTTTTCAAAAAGAATTTTTACTCGCGATGTTTAATCGGTTTTGTGAAATAAAAAAACTAGGGTGCTTTAGATTTTGGATCTTACAACTCATTATTTCTAGATAAAAACTCATTTATCTTAAAGATTCAGTTTAAGCCCAAATTTAAAATTTGCAAACATATAGGAACACTATTGACCTATTAATACAATTTATTTACACTCATGCCACTCATACTTTATGGTCCTTTTTCCAAATCCCTAAATTTATGCCAAATTAAAAGTAGTAGAAAAAGTGAAATAAAATGTAAAAAGTGTTTGCATTAACCGTATCCATGTCAAACTAGAAAAGTAGTTTTTTTTTTGTTTGTCATATATTTTGTAGCAATTTTACCCATATTAATTGGTAGGTAAATTAGTTTGTTCCAATTATTTAAAAAAAATACTACACCTATATTATATATTTTGAATCAAATAACATTCCTCTAACTTGTAGGTAAATTATTTTCTATGTATTGTTATATATGTTAGACACGTTTTGTTGTTGTATAAACATGAGTGGAACATAATATTGTTGATTTTATACATCAAACTGCATTTCTTTTGTTATAGGTAAATTATTTTCCATGTACAAGTACTTATGTTAGGCACGTTTTGTTGTTGGTACATACAATATTTTGTATCATTGTAAAGAAAGATATTACATTACACCCATGGTATAATTGTTGTAGGTAAATTATTGGAAATTAATTTATAGTTAGGTAATGAACATTTTGCATCATTAGAAATGAACATTTCAAATAGTAGGTATGACACACCCCGTCCCGAAGGAGGGCATGCTGGCCGTCACGTGAGAGTGACGTAACCATTTGCACAGTACGGAAGCTTTAAGATACAATTTATAAGTTGATACACCCGAAGGTGAGTCCTAATTTTGTCCAATCTGTCAGAACACCGTCGAATTCCTCGTAGTCACCACACCTTTGTGATTCCTGAACCTGGAGGGGCGCAAAACCAAAATTGAGTGGGTCAGTAAAACAATTCTTTTCCAAATCCAAACATTTCTCAAAACGTTGTAACCCCTCTCCGTAAAACCTGTATACTTTCCCAGAAATGTAAAATATAAATATACATATATATTCTCAAACTTCATTTTTACTATCTCAACATTTTTCTTTATCAATCATGCCATGCCATGTCTAATTCAACAGTTAAGTATGGATGCATCAACAATAATCATATCAGGTGCAAGAAAGTAATCAACCGGAGGCCCTCTAATAGCCTGTACGGTTGAACCTAGAGCTCAAAATCTATCACTCTCACTCTACCGGAGTCACCTCTGTGACCTGTCCGGCCTTCTGCACACAAGTTACGCTCTAGTGCTTTCTCATTAATCATCTGTGCACATAATCTAAGGTCACCCACCAGTCGAAATCTCACTAACACTCTTCGACTGGCCCGTCGCACCCACTCCGCGTGGACTGTGCGACCAGCATCTACTTGGATCCAAGGCGAGCGTGCGATGCGGTGAATACTATAAGCACTAAACCATGGTGCAGGATTTGAGCTCAATATATATCATCATCATCATAACAGTAATTAAATACTCACCTGATACTCACCTGTGCGTCCGCCGCACCATTCATTCATATGCATCATATCTCAATTCATACTTTTCATATCATTTCATGCATGGCAATTCGATTCACATTTCTATATATATTTCATATACTTCTATGCATGATCTTTCAATTCACGTTTTCATATCATTCTATATACCTTTCATTTAAAACATAATTTCATTCTAATTCAATTTCTGGGAAAACGTCAAGTATATATATATATACGGCAAACAAAACTGCCCACTCACAGATTACATCGACGTCTCGTAAGTCCCTGAGCATCCCTTGGCCATGCCCGATGCCCGCATAAACCTCACCTATACAAAAGTAACCAATTTGACGTTATTTAACGCCTAACCCAAAACTTAGTTAATAACTCCTCATATTGCTCAAATTGGGTATATGAATATACCACCGTGACCTACACAACCTCAGGATCATCCCCATATTTTTAAAATAATTTTTGGAGGTCTCACGCGCCCCCACGCGCCTGACGTGGCACGGACCTACGCGCCCCCACGCGCGGCCACGTGTCGTGTACACTGACGGCACAGTAAACGGCAGTTAGGGAATATTCCGTTAAATCCTAGCATATTCCGTTAATAATTAACGGCGTCAGTCAACGCCGTTAGCATATTCCGTCAAAACTGACGGAATATTCCCTGTCTTCTCCGGCGATTCGCCGGTCGCCGGCGACTGTTCGCCGGTTTCTGGAAAAATTTCAAACTTGCTATTCTCCTTCGTTTTTCATCCATTTTTCACGTAGATTATACCAAATTGAAGCCCTAAACATCTACTATCACGTTGGACTAGTTTTAGGGTCTAAAAACAACGGGATCAAACTTTCAAAAATTCAAGAAATCGGCCTACCTTCGAACTAGGTGATCTCGACGTCCAATTCATGCCAACGAAGCACTCCGAGCTTCCTTGGGACTTCCTTAAGCTCACTGTGAGCTTGGTTTCACCTAAAACAAAGTCAATTCGAAGATCATGAACAGTGTTCTTCACGGGAACTTTGAAACTAGGGTTTTCGAAGTGAAACTTACCTTAAACTGGTACCTACGTGATCGTGGAGTCCTCAGGAGTGCAATGGTGGTTTTAAATCCGGCGTTGGTAATAGTTTTAGGTGGTTTTGATGGTTGCCCGTGTGTTCGAGAGGGTGAGAGAGAGAGAGAGTGAGGTCTGAGGAAGAGAGAGAGAGTATGAAGGACAGTATACGGGAAATGGGGAGGGAAATAAGGAATGGGGATCCCACGTGGTCCTTTTCCAATCCCCAACTCTAAACCACAAAATTTTAACCTAAAAATCTAAGTTCCATCCTTATTAAATTCCATTTTATTTTCAAAACTTAGGAACCTAGATAATTATCAACTTGAGCTTCACATACTTAGTATTTCTTAAGGGCAATTTCGTCCATTCACAGCCACGAATGTAATATTTTGGAACGGGCTGTGACAAGGTAGGCAAATTAATTTGTTCTAATTATATATAAAAAAATTACACTACACCTAGTTATATTTAATTTTTCCAATTATTAAAAAAAATTATACTACACCCAACCAAATAATATTTATCTAACTTATAGGTAAATTATTTTCCATGTATTGTTAGATATGTTAGTCACGTTTTATTGTTGTATAAACATGGGTGTAACATAGTATTTTTAATACTATGCATCTAACTACATTTCTTCTTAATATAGGTAAATTATTTTCCATGTATTAGTAAATATGTTAGGCACGTTTTGTTGTTGGTATAAACATTATTTTGCATCATTGTAAAAAAGAGATATTATATTACACCCATGGTATAATTGTTGTAGGTAAATTAATGTGCATGTAGATAATGAAATACAATGTTCTAATATATTAATTAAAAAAAAAGATAAATTCAAAAGTATTCAAGAGTAGGGTGAAAAAAACTGAATCGAATAGTTTTATGAAAATTCAAAGCCTTTCTAAAAAATTAATATGCAATAAATTTTTAACATTAATGTCTTTTTTTTTTATTGTTGCAAAATCATTTACTCTCTCCTTACAATTAGTTGTCTACATCAAATATGTAATAGGGGTATTTTAGGCATGTGAAAAATGTAAAATGTGTGAAGTAATATGAAATTAATGAATTTGCTTATGTGGATGCTAGTCATTGGTTTTTCTTTGAGTAAAAAAGTTATGTAGGGGTTTATATGAAGAAAATTGAGTTGGAAGGGCTAAAATCATATTTTCAGAAAAAAAAATTATCATAAGTTATATTTTCATGAAACTTTCCTACACCGCAAAGTTTTTAAAATTCATACAGGATATACCAATGTTCAAAAAGACTGAACTACGTTATGGCTAAGTTTTACGCTCGGTTGGAATTTTCTATTAATATTTTAAAAATGGTTTAAAAAGAAATATTTATGTCACTCAATTATTGACAATATTTTCAAATGTATTATAACATTGTCCTTAATGTATACACAAAAGATCTCGAGAAAACTCAACAAATTACTCATGATTGTTTAACTAATTTGCAAACTTCTAGTGGAATTTTTGCCGCTGCTCAAACTTCTTAAATTTTATGCAGAATATTTCATTGTAGTGCAGCAAAATTCCACAACACAGGTTTAATTAATCAAAAGGAAGCAATACAAAGTGATCCGTTAAATTTTAATGATACATATAGCTCACATTTTTTTTAAAAATAAAGTGAATTAGCACTTAAGAAATACAAACATACAAAACAATCGCGAAAATTAGAGAATACACAATCAATCTTATTTAGTCTACACCTTTTTTAAACAAAACGATAATGTTTTTATTATAATAATACAAATATTAAAGGGAAGTGTTATTGGCACTAAAAAAATCTCATTCTACACTCCTTACAAATGTATTTTTTTTTCCAAATATAGAAAGTTTAGAATATAGAATAAGATTTTTGAAGTGCCAATAACAATTCTCATATCAAAAAGTACATTCGAGATAATATTTATGAGGTCTTCAATTCAAAAAAACTTTAACAAAGCATAAAAAGCCAATTCGACCAAACTACTTGCGACCGTACTACATTATTTCTTGTTCGCTTTATTTCTTCCACTCTCACGCGTTGGTGTCACTTCATCATATTCTCGATCGAGCTTTAGTTTAGTCACATCATCGGTTAATTAATCCTTCGATTAATTATGATATCCTGTGTTTCTCAATCTTCTTCTGCAGTTCATCTTTCCTAGCCCCCACGATCTTATCCACCACCTCCCCTTTCTTCATGAATACAAATGAAGGCATTGCCTGCACCCCAAACTCCCTTGCCACATCCTGCATCCATCCATTCATATTTACCAATTATATACCATACATATACATATATATTTGTATTTTCATTTCGTCACCTAGATCAAGAAATCACGGTCACTTACCCTTAAATTTAATATCAAAATATTAAAACCATGTTCATTTATTCTCCACAATTTAAGGGTGAGTTACTATGTATTCTTTGGCCACTTGGTAACTAAGATAACATTTCTGATATTTATACGTCATGTTCGGTCACGTGTTAATTTCATATTTCAACATGATGTGTTTATTTTATTTATTTATTATTTTTGAACAAAAGATAGACCTACACGAAGAGGGTAAGAGAGTGGGTTAAATCTTAAAATGAGCTTGCTATAATAATATGGTTTAACTTCACAACCAATCAGTGTATACTACAGAATAACGTTTTTAAGGTCTAAATAATTGTTTTCTTTGTAATATATGTAAAATTTAAGGAAAATACGAGGAGAAGTATTCATGCATAAATATATATACCGGTAGCTCATCGACATCAAGCTGGACGAACTCAACATCAGTGAATTTATCAGCGTAGTCTCTCAAGATTGGCTCCATGGCTCTGCAAGGTCCACACCATGTAGCCGTGAAATCAATCACCATCTATTCATCACCATCACCATCCAAACAAAATAATTAATCAATTTAGCAACTTTATTAAAATAAAAAAGAGTAGAGTATATTAGAGTAGATTTATCATATATGGAGCTTAACATGAGCTCGTTCAATAGTGCTTTTAAAATGGCTAAAATTATTTTTGGTGAAAATATTTTTTGAACCAATCATTGTAAAAATGCAAGTAAATCCTGAAAAATCACATAAAGTTCTTCTTAGAATAAGCACATAATTATTGTTTCTTACAGAAATTAAGCATTTTAAGTACTTTTGGAACCTAAAAACATTATCTCTAAAACTGATCCAACCATTTTAAAAGCATTTTTGAACAAGCCCCATGACTTTCCCTTTATACAAACAATAGTGTAGGGAGGGACTATTCAAACTGGAGACTTTCAATGTAAGAATAGTAACAACTGAATTATAAAGCCTACAAATTAACTCTTTAAGGAGTTTAATTATAGTTAGCTACCAGTTTATTGCTGTCTTTGAAGGCAGCGAAGTGGGTGTTCCATTGACCCTTGGAATGCAAGGCCACGATGCGAGACTCGTGTCCATGTGAAGATTCATCCGAGTCTTGAAGGTGTGACATGTTGCCTCCCATTTCTTCTTCTTCTTCTTCTTCTACTACTCTCTTGTGTCTCTGAGAGATGGTGATAAAACAAAACTATAAGCAATTTGTTCCAATCGACTGCGTTTGGCGTGGATATTTGGTGTTGGTCCGAAGGGGTTTATATAGTGGTTTAGGACAATGGGGCAAAAGTTGTATGATGAACTTTTAAGAATCGGATTCCTTTGCCTAGTGTATGTTTGGCTCTTCAATCGTAGTAAGTTTGATAGAAAAACTGACGGCCAAAAGGACCGATAGAGGGCAAAGTAATATTTAATTTGAGTACTACAAAATCTAATATTTGAATTCATGGACAAAATGCTTTCAAAACCATTATTCAATAAAAATTGCTATGGTTAAAGTGTATATATGGCATATTTATGGAATAGCAAAATGCTTTTTCTGATCCTAAATTGGTTAATACCATGAATGTTGAGATGAAAGCTCTAACAAAGAATTCCACTTGAGATTTGGTTCATTTACCAAAAAGGGAGAAAGTTGTCCTATGTAGATGTGTGTTTACTGTTCAGCACAAAACAGATCATTGTTCACTCACGGCACTGTTCACAAAAATTCTTTTTTTTTTGAACAAAGGAAATCACAACAATACAACCCCTAATTGAACACTTAGTACTAAGAAAAAGTGGGCACAAAATTAAAGCACACAGGTCACCAAGTGCGAATTGCTCTTATGCCAAATTGAATTGAACATGTTAAATACCAAAAAAGTTTACACATGCACTTTATCGATGTAGGACAAAAGACTACTATTTACACTTATCTAATATTTACACATATAACTCGCAATATATTTGATCATATAGTGAATTATATTTCCAACTGAGATAACACTCATTTTACTAATACGTCCACGATGCGGTAGATATAGCATTGTTTTTTTTTTCTTTTCTTCTTTTATGGATGTTGTTAGGACGTTATAGAAGTTTAAGAGTCTTTGCACGCCCTTTTTCTTACAAGCCAATTTTTAAAAAGAAAAACTAATGAAAATTGTTTGAAAATTTTGAGTTTTAACGATAATGACAAAATAAAAGGTAAAGTGAATAATATCATGATTGACTTTTTAGTGTAAAAATGTGGTTTTTCGTTAAAGTAAACAGTATCGAGAGCTTTTCATTAAAGTTCCATTTTTAAAATGATCAATTGACTAGTCCAAGAGTTATTGCATACGAAAACGCAACGGTATAATGTTAGGACTCAATTTTCTTCATATAAAAAATAACATATACTAGTGTTGTTTAAAAGCTTTCGAGCAACCTTTCTCTTACAAGCCGGTTTTTAGACAAATTCTATCCATATGCTCTTAACAGATGAATTCAAAATGTTAATCAAGTCAAAATAAACACCGCATGAAGATGAAATGAAAAGAAATTAGAAGTCTATGACATACAGTTGTGAGTGGTGGTGTTTTTGGATTTAGCATCTAATTAATTCAATCAATTTTCATTTTATAATTAAAGGTGAATGCTGGGATCCCTAATTACACCAATTAGAGTACAAAGAGGAGTTGAGTGTTGTTAATGTCCACGGGCAAGTTTTGTCACATGACGTCAAACAAAGAGAATGGCACATATTCACCATTAGCATCGAAAACCACAACTAAAAGTCAACTTAGTTATCGAAATTTTCTAGCATCCTTATACGCTATATTTCGAGATTTTACCGTCACATTTTTTATAAATAATACAATGACTAAATTTAACGGCAAAAGCACAGTACAAGATACCTCGAAGCATTTGCCATGGGAGCCGCAAAACAACATATAACTAATTAATTGAGGGAGGCTAACACAAGGGGAAGGGCATCTCCTTTTTTGCCCTTTCCGGTGGTCCAAATTTTTGCTTTGATCAAGTTGCGCACCACCAGCGCGTGCAATGCACATAAACCCACACCTACACATATGATTGATGGAGCATAAATCATCTGACAACATGTTTTCCAAAGAATTACAGGTTGGAAGATGCGGGAAATTGCGTAGCGTAAGGGAAGAAAATGCCCAAAAGTCCCATGTTTTTCTTGGTTGGAAACCGGCCACTTCCGTCTTCCCGAATTGGGAGAGCAAGAACAAGTCCTACTTTTTTGGAAGGGAGGGAGGGGGGGGGGGGTTGTTCTAGCAGCATATCCACGTCTGCAAGTCTAATTCGAATCTCTCTTTGTCTCCTTGCATGTTGAAGACGTATTAGTAACCACGTTAACGAGAACATACATACTTCTGTTATTGTGTCCGAATTCAAATTTTTGTCTTCATAATCTAGAATGGTTTGAAATAGACGTAAACATAGATAAAAAAATTATAAAAATAAAAACAGCATTTTAGTTAAAATAATCACATATATCATATGGTCAGAAATCATTTGAAATTTAAAAAAATCCGGCCGATATCCTTTTCCCTTGATGCTCTTTCTTGGAGGGATAAAAGCAGAAAAGCAAAAACCACTAAAAACTCAGAAAGTTTTTTTTGAAAGACTTAAAAGTTTATTCGTGGGGTAAAGGACTGGTCATTTCGCATTCAATGTTACTTTCTTCTCTCAATCTTTCCTTCGGAATTGGATTCTCGCCGGATCAATCCACGTGGGTCGTTGATAAAAAATCGTGCGATCATAATTAAATGTTTTAAAAGTAAAACAATCTCGTTTTGCGTAAAAAATATAAAAAAGAAAAAAATTGTGATCGCACGATTTTTTATCAACGATCATTCTAACATTGAATAGGTCCATCCAAAACAAAAAGGGGCGATTTATAGCACTATTTTTTAATACAATTTCTTACACACTTTTTTGTAGGTCTATAATCTATTTTAATGATCAAATCGTTTATCTTATAGAATATCATTCATATATCATTTTTATAAAAAATTAGACAAATTTAAAACTATTAAAATATTTATTTTTCGTGAAAAAAAATAGACAAACGTGTTTTTACAAAGAAAACCTTAACCCTTAATCCAACGATTATATGGTTCAGTTTTGAATGATTTTTTTTATAGATATAATCTTTGATGGAATACCTAAAAGATAAACGGTTTGAATCATTAAAATACATTACCAAATAAACCCTACAAAAACCTTTGTAAAAATTGGGTAAAAAAATAATACCATGGATCCGTTGTAAACTAAAATAGGCCATTGATATATCGCTAAATAGTAGAGTATTATTGATTTTTGGCTAAATAACATTTTATTTAATATCATTTTGTATATTGATCAACCTATGTGCTGAGACTCAACATGGATATAAGTAAATCCAAACACCGAACCATTGCCAAAAAAATATATTATAGTTAGAGAAAAATATATGAAAATTTTTATTTGAACCCATATAACCTCTATTTACACCAAACTTAAATTTTAAGTGTGAATTGTCTTTTTTTTACCATATTGCATAATTACTATCAAGTACATTATGAAATTAACAATAAAACTAAAATTTCTCAATAAACCCACAACCATCACCTAGGCACATGGGTTTGATTCACACTCTATGTTCTGAGAAATATTTACCACCCAAAAAGAGGAAAAAACAAAGTTTTGTCTAAAGAAGTTCCTTGAGAAGGGGTGGATGTATAGAACTCTAAGACACTAAGGGTATTCATGACGGCTAAACCCTAAGACGCTCTCAGATAAGGGTATTGTCCGCACCGCTCTCCATCAACACACCCAACAAACCTGGAATTGCAGTGGTAGCCCATGTATCAGGACCATGGTCTAAAATATCCATAATATCTCGGTATTTCCATCGAAATTTCCTTGTTTTTGGACTACCGATATTTCCGATATTTCCGATATCATCGATATTTTAGATCTTGCTAAGTCACTCATGTATCTTACCATGTAATGTATAAAGTGTAAAATATTGTACTAATTCATTACATATAAATGATTATAGTGTGTTTAAACTTCTTTCATTAATTACTACATATTTTCTACACTCACAATGTTTGCCAGCTCGCTATATAATCAACTTAAACCAGTTATATCTATCATGCAATGCATTTCCTTTCAATTTTTTTGTGATAAACTAAAAGATAATTGACTAAATAAACATCCTGCAAAGTTTCAATAAAAATTTCTAAGTTTTTCTTACAATTTCCGTGGTTTTTATTCAATTTTTATCGATATCGATAATATCCTGATATTTCCATCAAAATTTCCGTATTTTTAGACTACCGATATTTCCGATATCATCGATATTTAATACTTTGATCAAGACCAAAAGAACATCTGAAGAACTGAAGGGAGACTTCTTTTATGTCATTCGACGCAAGCTGGTTACTAGCAACATGCAGATAATTTTAGTTCGATCTCAACAGCCTAGCTGTTACGAACTCTACCCTCTTTACCCTTAACACTTTTCTTTTTTTTTTCTTTTTTTTTTTTGTGGTGAAACAATAACAAATTCAATGAAGTTAAGAATTGACTTAAACCAATATCTCTCTTCCCAAGCTCAGATTCATAGAAGCGTTGGACAAACTCGTTATACATTTGGCCAGTCCACAGTCTACAAGAGCACTATTTTTTCAGTAGGAGAGCCGCAACGCATGATGCCAGATTTAAAGCCCTCATGGCAGCTGTGGTGGCACCCCGACAATGATCTTCTCGATCAATCTTATGATTGCACAAAGTTCTTGATGTGTACTCAAGAATTATATTGACCATTCCAGAGTGATGGACAAAGCATTATTCAAAGTTTGTGGCTGATAGAATCAAAATCTTTCTTTTTTTCTTTTTTTTTTGAAGTTGTCTTTATTTTAATGAAATGGTTCGCTCTTGACACGAAATCTAACATACTTTTTGGTTTTGTTCTTTTAATCTATTGGGTGTAAAGATAAATGTAAACATATTGAACTGGGCTTGTGAGGATGATTTAGATAATAAATTTGGGTTTAAAGAGATTTTAACAGTTTTTTTTTTTAATAATATAAGCGTAAAAAGTAAGCTAGATGTGAAAGTAAGTTATATAGGTTCAAATAAAATTATCTAAAATATATTAATCCATCAGGCACCGGAGTTAAATTATGTCAAATCATGTCCCAAAAATACTTCAACATCTTATACCTTTGAATGTTTTCGAACGCAAAACGCATTAACTGAACTACAGGCGACCAAAAAACATCCCAGATGGTGAATCCGTCAACCACCCACATACAAACCATGTCTCATGCAAGGCAGCAAACGTCTTACCCCCACCGCTTCATATAAAAACTAGAAAGAAGCATTCTGCAGAGACTGAAGGTACCGTTACGAAGCAACTCCAACGTTGGCCGAGGCATGACCGTCTTGAGCTGCACCTTGGTGGTTGTAAGATGCCACGCCGCCCCTACCCCTATTGTTATAGTGGGGTCTTGGATAATAATTTCCAGGCTGGTCGTAATACTGGTTGCGACCATTCTGGTAGGAACTACCTCCTCTGCCATTGCCTCGGCCTCCACGGCCATTAGTGTAACCTCTACGGCCACCTCCCCCACGACCACCTCTTTGGTTTTGATATGGTCTGCGAGAAGCATGCTGTTGCTCGAATTCTACATCTCTCTGGTTGTAGTCTGCTTCTGTTTCTAGCTGAACTTCTTCTTGTTGAGCTGAAACAGCCTCCGACGGATTTTCAGTCACCACTTCATCCTGCAAAAGCAATAACCTCCCACATTTCAATAAACTAGATGCAAATTCCAAAAAGAATTGACGGTGAAATGATAACACAAAAAGAATCTGTCGAACGCTAAGCTAAGAGCACCTTCTGAAGTTCCTCTGTATGACTCGATTGGCTATCACCAGTCTCATGTCCTTGAAAATTTGCAGTGTCTTCAACCTACAGAGCATAAAAAGAAAATTCAACACATATCACTTGACCAAAATTATTACTCAGTTAACAACAACAGGAACAAAATCAATTAATCACATTACACTAACCATAATTGATTAAACAACTTTCATTAAGTTTGAAGACTACATGCTAAAAATTTATTGTTCACAACAACTTCAAACAAATAAGGTGTAAAGCATGCACAAAGATAACTGAAGTTGAGAAAGGTGGTGACTGGAAGATGAGACAGAGTGTGACTGTTAACAGCACAGCAGGATGGATGCTAGAAGATGAGAAGGGGTGAGACCAAAAAACAGCACAGCAATGACCTTGGAACAAGGATAACAATGCCAAATTGTCAAAAGGAAACAAGTAAAAATTGCATGTTCACTTATTTTTCATCCACACTCGGCTAAACCAAAAAATTAAAAGTAAGCCATGAAAGTACCAACCTAATCGAAACCTTGAAAAGAAATATAGCTTTAGCATATCACCGAAACCTTGAAAAGAAATATAGCTTTAGTATATCAAAGAGATATAATAAGAGAAAGTTAGCCATGCATTAGACAGTCCGGAATCCAAGATATAGATCGATTGCACTTGTTCATATTGTCCCGCATATGCAACATAGGGTGAGACTAAAGCCAGATGTTTCATTCCCCTGCCCATACATGAAGGTTTAATCTTTTAATACCCTTTAATTTTTCTTTATATTCATTATTTTTTAATTAATACAACCACCACCACCTTTCTACCTCTGACCTTAAGAAGAAAAGAGAGTACTTTACCCTAATCCAAATTTTAATTACTGCAGGATTGAAATTCCAGATGGCAGTAATGTCTGCCTCCAAAAGTGGGAAGCATAAATTACTTCTACACAGCGCATAGAATTTACTATTGATTTGTCCCCTAGACTGAACTTATTCTGATTCTGAATTGTTCGTCACGCTGTTCCCAAGGACCAGAAAAAGTGGACGAGTTCAAATACCTCCTCAAAGTCCGAAGTTGCATTCAAATAAAAACAAGGGACCATGGGTTTAGGAAATATGCAGTATGGGGACCAAGAAATAGATTAATATAATCCTCTAAGAGCACTCAATTCAGACAAGGTCGGAGGGAAACCAAAAAGCACCTAACCTAACAGGGTAAAAGTTTTGAAGCATAGATTCATCATATCAAGTGTCCTTATAAAGAACAAAACAAAAAACGGACTTTTATTATGCATAGTTCATCTGTGAAGGAGATACCGATGTTTCATTTGAGCTAAAAACACTCATATTAATCTCAAACCAATACACCCGTGCATTTTGGAATCCTCTAATCATTATTAGGCAAAGTGTTCAGAAAAATTGTGATTCGTGTTGTCCTACATACAAGAAGTACATAAAATTTTAATGAAAATTTTCACCGATCAATGTTGGGGAGGCAAGGGCACACAAATCCAAACAGTGCTGTACTTTTCTGCCAAACGGAAGCGAATTCTAACAAAGTACCAATATCAACGTCGTAGGTGAAAGCTAAAACAAACAATCTCAAACTAACACAAAAGATTTACGTGGTTCAGCGTAAAGCCTACGTCCACGAGCAAAGCACGGCAAGAAATTTCACTAAACAAACAGAGATTACAAAAAGAGTGTTTAAACTCTCAAAACCCAAATCCCACAATTTACAAACCCTAAACCAAACGAGTAGAGAACTCATACAAAGGGAGAAGATTCTCCCAAATTGCTCTCTAACTCACAAACTCACAAATTGACTCTCACCAAATTGTCACATGAATGAGCCACACAAAATACACTAACCCTAAGGTCCTATTTATAGTGCATAGGACTTATGTTACAATAAGAATCCTACTAGGAAGTAAATACAAATCCTAATCAAATAGGTAATTAACAAAATCCCTCAACCAAGGACCAACTAAGAAGTCTAAATCCAAACCAAAATAGGACACCAAAACCAAATAGGTAACACAAACCTTATTTTTTACATCATCCTAATTTTGAGCCGTAAAACCCAACAAACAGAAATGCACACAAGCAAGAATAAATTTTTTTTATTTCCAATAGATAATCTTCTTCGAGACCTAATTGTGCTTGCCTTTCATACAATCATAGTTTCATTCAGCACCAAATACAAATCTCTTCTATTCTATTTTATACTGTAAGTTTAAAATAAATTAATCATTCAGTATTTCATAGTTTCCCTCGCATCTGGAAGGGAATGCAGTGTCCAACAACTCATTCCTTCCTAAGACTGTTAATGCCAACTTCCAGCCACTCAATTTAAACCCTCCATAACCTTGTGAAAGCTACTACCATGCCTGAGAGTAATAAGGTCAAATCAGATCACTACATCTTACACTTTAAGGTTGGTATCACCCACGAGAAACATTAGCACGAATAAGAACACACTATTCCTATGCACAAATTATAAACGGAGATGTGGAATTAGTCTTTATTTTTGTTCTGTAATAAATACCAAGAGGCAGAGCAGCTCATAGAAAATATAAAAGAATAACTCATAAGAAATACCACAATAGTACAAATCATATGCAACGCAATCAAAACACCAAAACATCATAATGAAATAAGCACCTACATTGTTATTAGAACAACTCAAAGCAAATCACAAATGACGAAAATTTACAACTAAATCAATGATACCTTCTGCTGGAAATCCAGCTGAACAGGCGAGATGGACCCCTGTACCGGCACCTGAAACGGAGCATAGTTCCCTGCAGCTGCAACTTCTTTCATTTGCGGTGTTATGGTAAAGTAGTCCGATGCCATAATCTTACTGAGCCTCTCTCTTAAGCCCGCATCTACACACAAATTAAACCATTGATGTCATCAAAGCAGCCACATATAAAACATAATTTCAATCATTTACAGAAACCAACTAAATATTTCACAAAAAAGATAGAAACTTTACATGTCACACTGGAATTCGACTCAATGGGTTGCTCCGAATTAGCAAGCCAAAGCTTGGCGTGTTCGAGGCATTGCTGCAATGCATTCTTATGCGACAAGCTCGAATCGCCGGGCCGCGAGATCAACAACTCACCGAGCGACGAAATCAAATCCAAGTCCCTCGGGGCAAGCATCTCAGTGTCGTCGTCAGTGATGGTATCGTAAGTCAAGCAGCATTCTCTCTCGTGGGTCCTGGTTAGAATAATCCGGGTGAAGTCACTCTGCGACTTCACGTCGAACAAGGACCCAAAGTAGAGCAGATTCAGAAGCTCCTCGACGGCGGCAGCTTGGCGGTCGTCTGATTCACTGGGCTGGACGACATTGGGCATGTCATCGTGTTGGGGCTTCTCATCTGAGATAGGCTGGGTAGAGGCTGAGACATGATGGCGCTGCACGGCGAGGCTTTGCTCTTCGGCGACGGCGTCGGCGAGAGGCTGGCGAAGCTTCTCGAGTTCTTCGATTAGGGCAACGACCCCGGCCTTGGATTGGAGGACGCCCTCCTGCTCCTTGTTGAGGGCTTTGCCTTGGGCAAGAGACTCCTCCATCTGGACTATGCGGTTCTGCTTTTTGCGGAGGGCTCGGAGGCGCTTGTTGATGAGGCTGAGGACTGGTCCGTCGGAGAGGTCCGAAGCCGAGGTGGCCGCCATATCGGCTTCTGGGGAAGTTCTAGGGCTTTGTGATTCGGGTGATCGGAGAAGCACCACCAGGCGGGGGCGGTGTGGTGGTGAGGGTTTCGCAGACAACGAAGCGGCGGGTGGGAATTTGGGAAGAGAGAGAGAGAGAGAGAGAGGGGCAGGGTGAGAAGGTTGCCAAATACTAAATAGCAGGTGAACTGTTTGGGGCACGACACAAACACCAACTTTTTTTTATGGAACACAACCACATTTTTTCTGTGTTTTTATTCAACTCCGCTTCAATTTTCGAATCCGGATTTTTGCCGGATAATCTTTATGAAATGATCCGGAAATTTGTTCGTTTATCGTATATTATACGAACAAAAATTATTTTAAATATATTTATTTAAAATTAAATACAAACAGTATTTGATAAAAAATGACTATATTATGTACGATGAATATACACGATTTATGAATCTCCATGATCCTCACCAAATTCTATTGGCAATTTTCAATGCTATCTAACATTTTAAATTTGATTTTCATGATTATTAAACTCTTTTTTTTTTCAATCACAATAATTCAGTATTCATTATTTGTATCATTCATTGTTAGGTATAATTAAAAAAAATTGTTGAATATTTTTTATTTACGTATTTATGATAACGCTGACTTAACTTCATCCTCTCTGAACTCTAAAACTCTAATTTTTCTCAATTAACACCTTAAAACTCAAATTGATCTCACATTACCTCATGCCGTCAAAATATTGTTAATAATTATGTTAGAGGTTGATCTGGCATAAAGTGGAATCCACTTCTTGCTATGCAAGTCAGCAATAAATACTAAGAAAATTTTGCCTAGAGCTGCTCCCTCTCTCTCTTTCTTTGGCTTATTTGCACGAATCGATCCATCCATTGGTGTACGTTGAGATCAAGGTGATCCCAGAACCATCCGCAGACTAGAAAATAAGCATGTGGAAGTCTTTTGAATACCCTTTTTTAGTACGCCTTTTTGTGTGCACTAGCACTAAGAGTAATGTAATATTTTTTAGGCATATCTCAGCAGCACTCGACATGTTGCATGTTTCTCCAACAGCACTCAACAAATGCTCTCGATAATACTCGTTAAATTGTGTAAACAACACTGGACACATTTTTTTATGCTCTTAATCACTTGAATTACAAATTTTCGGTTTTTTTTCTTTTAGTAGGTACACATTGCAAATTTAGTTAGAATTTCCTCCGGTTGATAAAAGACAAACATTTTTTTATGCGTAATATAACCGTTTTGAACATTGAATTTGTGACCCTCGAGTCTTAATTACTTCAGACCATCTCCAACTCGTCGCTCTTGACTCTTCCAATACACACAGCCAAATATTATACTTTTGAAATTTAAGTTTAGTATGTGCACATAACTGATGGAGAGAACATTATAATTCAAACTCAAACTTGGATATATGCACGGGAAACGGTTCAAGATCTTTTTTTTTTGCCATGTTTCTTCCTTCAAAGCTGTGGGGAACTGCCTCTGCTGTTTCTATCAATTCTTTTACATAAATTAGTACCGCCCAATTTCGATTCAAAATTAGCAGAACAAGGGCCTCGGGAAGTATTGATGTCAGCGCTAACTACTGTCATGTCATTGGAATAGGACTGCCAGGAAGAAGCAACACTTTGGACGTACATTGCTTCATGGATCTACTTCTTCCGGAAACCTAGCTTTCCCTGAAAAGATATACTGTATTTCCTCCTTCCAAGTCTGCCAAAAGCGGATCATTCAGCGTGGAAAGTGGAAGGGGGAGGGACAGATTTTACTAGTTTAACCATAAACAGTTACCTCGTGTAGAAAGGCAATCCACAAATGGGGCACGTTTGACTTCTGCGGATCGTTTCCTTCAGGCCCTCTCAGGAAGTACTTGCTACCAAAGCCAATGCGCCTGCACGAGGAGAAAAAAAGGAATTAATCATGGTGAAAGGTCTTCGCCTAAGCCGATCAAAGACATAATATATGGAGTGCAAGTTCAGTGCAAATGGAGACCAAAACGAGTTAAGGGTGAGGATCGGAGATCAAGAAATACCAAAGAGCGACCGTTTTCGTTACCTAGGATCTATCTTGCAAAAGAACGGAGAATTAGATGGAGATCTCAACCATAGAATACAAGCTGGATGGATGAAGTGGAAGAGTGCATCCGGCGTGTTGTGTGACCGCCGTATGCCACTGAAGCTCAAGGGAAAATTTTATAGGACGGCAATAAGGCCAGCGATGCTGTATGGCACAGAATGTTGGGCGGTGAAGCATCAACACGTACACAAAATGGGTGTAGCGGAGATGAGGATGCTTCGTTGGATGTGTGGGCACACGAGAAAGGATAAGATTAGGAATGAGGATATCCGGGGTAAAGTAGGAGTAGCCGAAATTGAAGGAAAGATGAGAGAAAATCGGTTACGGTGGTTTGGACATGTGCAAAGAAGGCCTACTGACGCTCCGATTATAAGATGCGACTATGGGACAGAGGTTCAGGGCCGAAGGGGTAGAGGAAGACCTAGGAAAACTTTGGAAGAGACCCTAAGAAAAGACTTAGAGTACTTGGATCTAACGGAGGACATGACACAGGACAGAACACAATGGCGTTCTAAGATTCATATAGCCGATCCCACTCAGTGACTTGGATTTTCCAAGTCTCCAACCGAGAAGTTTCCCTCACTCGGGAAATTAAGGAAACACTACCCCAACCTACATGCTCCACTCACAAAGCTTCAACATACAAGCTTCAACAAAAGAAAATTCAAAGAACTTAGCGAAGAAGGCTTTGGTGTATTTAACACAATACGTTGAAATGAAAGAAAGCTTATTTATTGATATCCCTGATAAGTTACAAATATGTACATATACTTGAGTCAAAATAAACAAACAAGAGGGAGCCTTCACAAAGGTTGCTTAGGAGAAGTCTCAGCAGTCGGTAGAGCCTCAGGATGAGAAGGCACCGGAGGGGGATCATTCGGAGCCTCAGTACTGGACAGAACCCTAGAAGGATGAGGCATCAGAGGTTGATCATTTGGAGCTTCATTACGCGGTACAGCCCCAGAAGACGAATGCAATAAATGCCTTTAGAACAAACCCACAAATCTCTGATGATCAAGTAAAACCTGACCATCATATTCCTTCATCTGGTCAAGCTTCCTCTTCATGTTTGTAGCATAGTCATGTGCGAGCCGGTGCAACTGTTTATTCTCATGCTTGAGCCCTCTAATCTCCTGTTTGAGACTTATCACTTCAGCCGCCAATGATTCAACTTGGTGGGTTCGAGCAAATAGGCGTTGGGCCATATTAGACACAGAACCTGCACACTGAACACTGAAAGCCAGAGAATCCTTAACAGCCAACTCATCAGACCGTTTGGAAAGTAGTATGTTATCTTTGGGAGTGAGAAGGTTCATGGCCACTACCGCAGCGGTCATATCATTCTTCATCACGGAATCCCCAACGGTAAGAGGACTAGTAGGGGAGACGAAGGATGGGCGCCATATGTTGTCTGGAGAAGGCGGGGCTGCCTCTTCAACAAGGTTCAAGTCAAAACGACGGTCGGAGGGGCCAGACATTTTCAAAGGTGTTGAAGAGAGAAGAGGTCGGACAAATCAAGATCTTAGAAGTGCAAGAATGGAGCTTTTACTGGCGGATATTCAAGTGTGCTTTAGAACTTAATGTCAGCCCCTATAAAACTGTACTCGATGAAGCTTTAGAAATCGAAGAGGCGCCTGCTCAGAAATCAAAGAGGCGTTTGCTTTCTCAAAAGCTGGGCTGCTCAGAGACCATGAGGGTCGATCTCAGAAATCGAAGAGGCGTTTGCTTCTTCAAAAGCTGGGCTGCTCAAAGACCACGAAGGCCGATCTCAGAAATCGAAGAGACTTGCTTTCTCAAAAGATGGGCTGCTCAGAGACCACGAGGGCCGATCTCAGAAATCAAAGAGGCACCTACTTTTCCAGCCTTGTCAGCACCTGTCACACGCACACTCAGCTTTGCGGAAATTATGGGCATTCTGTCGAAGATTTCTGGCGAAGTAGAAAGCACATGAATCGTATTGTTCAATCACCCACTTCCCACACGCAACAGTAGCTCATGGGTACCACAGATAACTTTGCCAAAGTTCTCTGACAAAGTTGAGACACGTGAAGCTTGCAGCTCCCACTACATCGCTCTGACCAATAAGGGTAAAATAATAGCAAAGAAACAACACTAACAAAGTTTAGACACATAAATTTTGAAGGTCTAGCTACCATATTATTACCCAAAATGAACAGTACCACTGCTGGATAATTGGAAAGTCCCGGTGTGTCAACCTCTGTGCTTTGTGGCAAGGTAGACTAGCAAACATGCCCAACCTTTACTCACATTTGAGAAAACACTCCTAACAAGATTGCTTGCTCCAAAATCGAAGAGGCACCGCCCTCCGAATCTCGAGAGCCAGACTCCCAACATGATTACTTTCTCAAAAATTGAAGAGAGGGTAAAGGAACAGTACCACTGCTGGATAATTGGAAAGTCCATGTGTGTCAACCTCTGTGCTTCGTGGCAAGGTAGACTAGCAAACATGCACAACCTTTACTCACATTCGAGAAAACACTCCCAACAAGATTGCTTGCTCCAAAATCGAAGAGGCACCGCCCTCCGAATCTCGAGAGCCAGACTCCCAACATGATTACTTTCTCAAAAATCGAATAGAGGGTAAAGGAACAGTACCACTGCTGGATAATTGGAAAGTCCCTGTGTGTCAACCTCTGTGCTTCGTGGCAAGGTAGACTAGCAAACATGCCCAACCTTTACTCACATTCGAGAAAACACTCCCAACAAGATTGCTTGCGCCAAAATCGAAGAGGCACCGCCCTCCGAATCTCGAGAGCCAGACTCCCAACATGATTACTTTCTCAAAAATCGAAGAGACACCGCTCTCCGAATCTCGAGAGCCAGACCCCCAGCAGGATTGCTTTCTCAAAAATCGAAGAGGCATCGTTCTCCGAATCTCGAGAGCCAGATCCCCGACAGGATTGCTTGTTCGAAAACCGAAGAGGCACCACTTTCCCAACTTCAAGAGCTGGATCTCTTTGGATAAAGCTTGTCTGTAATCTTCACACGCAACATCAGCTTTCCAAATACCACAGACCACTTTTTCAAAGTGCTCTGACAGAGTTAAAACATGTGAAGCTGGCAGCTCCCACTACCGAACTATGACCAAGCAGGGTAAAGGAATAGCATTATTACTTGATGTTAGGGAGACTCCTATATATGTCGACCTCCATCCCCAACGGACAGGCAGACCTGCAAAAATGCTCAACACTTCCTCTTATCTGAGAGGGCACTCCCAACGAAGCCTTTCGAAATATTCAACTTTCTTTCCCCCCGATAATACCTCTGTAAACAAGCTATACTAGAGCAAGAATATCTCATATCAGCAGGGTTAAAAGCAAGAGTATCCCATATCATGTTTTTTCCCTATCTTTTCCTTTGGCCTTGTTCTTACCTGCAAGACAAAGAGAAAGAGAGCAATCAGTCAGCACTTGGAATCAAGCTTCCAGCCAGGAACTGACTGCCTGGAACCCCTTACCTAATTACTTACCTGGCATTGCTCTCGAGTACTCATCTTCAACATCTTATGCTTCCAGGGAAGATACCGCATCTGCCAGATGAACAAATAGGGCAAGTGAGAAGGATACAAGGAAGCATGTGGAGACAAGCGTAACAGCACACGTGCCGATACATCCACTACTCTGTCAAAAGCAAAAGTATCCCATATCAGCAGGGTCGAACGTACACTAGATTTGATGGACTTGTTTTGACCCTCAAATTCTTCAGTCGGCCTTATACTCTGGAGGAAACCAGAAAACCCTCCAGCCCAGTTCAAGAATAAGCATGTGGAAATTTACTTCTTCAAAAGCAAAAGTATCTCATATCATCTCTTCTCATTTTTTTTCTCTTTATCCTTCATGCTGCCTGCAAGATAAGGAGAATGTGAACAATCAGTCAGAGCTCTGATTGCTTACCTTGTCTGTCACCTCTTTCAGCAGATCCCCTAGCTCGACGACTTGGGGGACTCCTACTACATGGTTTGTATCGCGCTTGACCAAGCCTGAAACTACAAGTAAGCTTCAAGTGAAATTGATACATTACCTTGTGCATCTCCACCAGTTACAGATACCACCCCTGGATGGAGGAAGAGTACTTCCAGAGAAGATGCCACATCTACCTATGAGACAGATAAGGCAAGTCAAGACGATACCACACTCTGGTACTTAGAAGTTTCGTGGTTACGAGATCATTCTCCCACAATATTTCCTAATGTCATTTGTATTAAATCATTCACTTGTACTCACTAAAGGAGAGCTTGAACCTATGTACTTGGGTAAACCCTTCACAATTAATGAGAACTCCTCTATTCCGTGGACGTAGCCAATCTGGGTGAACCACGTACATCTTATGTTTGCTTTCCTATCTCTATCCATTTATATACTTATCCACACTAATGACCGGAGCAATCTAGCGAAGATCACAAAAAGTGACCGTTTTCGCTACCTAGGATCTATCTTGCAAGAGAACGGAGAATTAGATGGAGATCTCAACCATAGAATACAAGCTGGATGGATGAAGTGTAAGAGTGCATCCGGCGTGTTGTGTGACCGTCGTAGGCCACTGAAGCTCAAGGGAAAATTTTATAGGACGGCAATAAAGCCAGCGATGTTGTATGGCACAGAATGTTGGGCGGTGAAGCATCAACACGTACACAAAATGGGTGTAGCGGAGATGAGGATGCTTCGTGGGATGTATGGGCACACGAGAAAGGATAAGATTGGGAATAAGGATATCCGAGGTAAAGTAGGAATAGCCAAAATTGAAAGAAATATGAGAGAAAATCGGTTCCGGTGGTTTGGACATGTGCAAAGAAGGCCTACTGACGCTCCGGTTCGAAAATGTGACTACGGGACAGAGGTTCAGGGCCGAAGGGGTAGAGGAAGACCTAGGAAAACTTTGGAAGAGACCCTAAGAAAAGACTTGAGTACTTGGATCTAACGGAGGACATGACACAAAACCGAGCGCAATGGCGTTCTAGGATTCATATAGCCGACCCCACTTAGTGGGAAAAGGCTTTGTTGTTGTTGTTGTTGTTGTTGCTACATGTGAAAATCCAGATTGGTAGACAGAATTTCTAACTATCTCGCAGAGGTCGCGAGCACTGAGCTTCCATACCTGCATTGTACTGATTTGATAAGATGCACATTACACGATCACGAGTATGGAGACTGGCAAATATCATAAATTAACAAACCTTTGCTGCAACACTATATTCTTCCACAAGTGGTTCTTTTGTCAAATGAATTTGGAGAGGATCATCGCTTGAGAGTGAAACATTTAGACCGCGTTGGAAGAACACATGAAAAGGGAATTGTTGCTCAAATGTGACATTGCTAATCCAACCAGCATTTAGAGGAGGTTACTAATTGTATTGATATCACATCACGTACAATGCAGAAGCAAAGGTCAATAACAAACAGGAAAATGAAACTCCATATATAAATATCGCACCAAATGGACAAATTCCAGCGAAACAGAAGTCACAAGAGCTAACATGTGCCAGGTAATACAGATACTGCAAACCGGGGGTTTTCCGAAGATTAATCCCATGAAAGATATTATGGCATACAAGGAATCCAGCAGCCAAATGGTCAACATCACCCGCCTGCATGAGTAAAAATCATGAGATCACAACGATCACTAAACAGTAATACCTGAGTTTAGGTTGCAGACAATAACCTCTCCACAGTGAGGCCGAAATTTGATTGTTTGCATTCCTTTTGATTCACGCAGCTGAAACAAAGGAAAACAAGAGAGTGAAACCAATTTCAATATCAACCAACTTAATTGATCATGGTTTTTATTTGCAGGGATAGGAAGTTCCTAACCTTATTAGGAGTGTACAAGTTTGCATAGCAGTAATACGCACAATAAGAGAAAGCGAGATTGAATTTATTAGGCTATTCAGATGGTGTTGGCATATGTTTAGTTGGATGCCGTTCTGGTTTACTTTCATCATTTACAACGTCAAAACCTACCGCCTGTTTTCAAACGATAGTCACGTTAACACATCTGATATGTAACTGGAACAAATGTAGTTGAGGATGAGAGTTTGGATCGACTGCAGCTTCAAAGAGTGGGATGAACACATTGTCTAAAATATTCTGGAAAGAGGTGACAATTCCCATATTTTTGTAGATATTGGACAACCGTGGTAGCGGCAAATTTAACTATTACTAAACCTTGTGAGGTAATGTAAGAAGATAGGTGCATATTAATAAGCCAAATTCCAACCACACATTTTTCCAAAAAAAAAAAAAATTCCAACCACACTTAGGCACATGACAAGGAGGATATACCTTTGGGTCTATGCAACAACACACATTGTGACCTAGACTTACCAAAGCCCGTACGGGTTTTATCTAATGAAAGCCCAAAGGCTTCAGTCCAAACAAATATTAATTAAATTTTATTAATCTAGTGTGGGTAAGGCTAGCCGACATTCACCTCTTCCAGACCCTGCGTAAAGCGGGAGCCTTGTGCACTGGGTACGACCTTTTTAGTGTGTTCACTTATAGAATTTAATTGATTCTTTTAACAAATTAAGTCCCTTTGTTCAAATAATAATGGATGATAAATTATTTTTTAAAAGGACTTAACTTGTTCAAATCAAGTTCCTTTGTTCAAATTTAAGGCCATCTCCAACTAAAAGGGGGCCAAAGGGCCATGTTTACAAAGCCTTGCAAGAAATTATTTTTTTAATAAACAGTGTCAAGTCATAATTTATATCATCTTTAACCGAGGGGGCCAAAGGTCATAGGCCAAAACATAGCCCTTTGACAAAAAATTCATCTCCAACTGAAGGGGGTTATTTTTTTAGTCCCCTCAATAATTTATTATTTTAGTTGAATTAATATGGTTAATTGAATTAAACTACCATATTAAAATAAAGTTTTTGGACATATTTTGAGTGTCACTTGTCGCTAAGGTTTTTGGACATAATTGAATTAAACTACCATATTGAAATAAAATGAGGTAAGATAGTATGAAATGATGAAAATGATGTGAGAAATGGTGTAGGAATTGATTAGGTATTTATAGGAAAAAAAAAATTAGATTTTTGTTTTTTGGAATTTCGTCTAAAAAGCTTTGTAATTTATCATAAGATTAAATTATGTTAATGCCAAATGCACCTGACATATGGCGTTGGAACAAACAGCTTCATAAAATTATGTTTTGTTATTTTATCGAAAAATAGAATGGAGCAACTTTTGGAATTTCAGGCTGAAAAATGGAATGGTATCGATAAATGGCATTGGCTGGGATGATGCATCAGGCTGGCTGGCTGGTTCATTTTGGCCAGCCTGTTGGCATGGTGTCTGATTTTTGGTCGGGTGGGCCCACAAGCGCTTTGATCTAACCCTCGATTGGAGACTGTTTTCGTGTCAAAACATGCTATATTTTGGCATATGATCGGGTTAATTGGAGATGGCCTAAGTGCAAGTAGTGCACCTGCACAGAGCCCCTATTTTGAAGGGTTCCAAATTATTGCTTATTGTTAGCGGCATAAATGCTTGCTATGATATAATTAAGAATATCGGTTTAATTATAGAATTGATGTTGGTATCGTTTAAAGAAGTAATTAGAATCATTGTGTATTATCTGTTGGAGTTGTAGAAATATCCGATGACGCTTGAATAAAGAGGGATTAGTGAATGTATTATTTTAAGAACGCATCCCACGTTGATGTATGGAAGTTTAATGAAATTGACTCTTTTATTGTGAATGGCTTTTATTATTAGTTGTATATATCATGGCCTTATATATAAAACCCCGCAATTAAGTTAGAGACAAGATTAATATTGACCGAATCACTGTCTTAGAAACTTTGACACTTAGTTACATTGCAAACAAAATGTATTATTTGTTCTAAAAACAAAATGAATCGACCACCATTTTGCCCGACGACAAATATATGCATGATTTTCTCAAAAAGTTATTTGGTTAAGTTAAAATATTACGGACACTGAAACCCAATCACCCAATCTGTTTGGAATCCTAGAATCAATGACAATGAGCTCGCTCGACCCACCTCGTAGTTTCAACGGTTGATGTTGGCATTCTTCTTCTTGGTTATGGCGACCGATTCCGGCGGCTCACCTTCCTGTCTTTCCACGCAACACCCTCTTCATCTCCTTTTTCATCTTTGGTTCCTTTTCTCATCTCCTTTGTGGGTTGTTGGTTTAAGGAGAGGCGAGTGGGTTGCACAAGTTCCGGGCAGTTGTCCGCACCAAACATTAGACAAGATATCGGGCTAAAGATAACCAGCGCCTTGTTTGCCGGATGAGTAATTCTATTCATACCATGTTTTTATACTATATTTTTATACCATCTTAGGTGGCATCTGATGTGGACAGCCATATCATTTGAAAATTTTACTCAAGACTCTAGTCCATCATTTGAAATTAGTATATAATCGTTGTTGGTGAAGCAAGAACCGTTAGGACACTTGTTCAACTTTTCTTTTGAGAATTGTTATTAGCACTTCAAAATTCTTATTCTACACTCCAAACTTTCTATATTTAGAAAGAAAAATACACTTGTGAGGAGTGTATAATGAAATTTTTGAAATGTCAATAATACTTCCCTTTCTTTTATTCAAAGATATTTTCACAGTATGGGAGTGGGGATATAATTAATTGGTTGCAAACTCGTTTTTTTTTCTTCGAATTTATGACATTTTACTTACAAATAAATAAAAATACTACTGTAATACTAAGTGACCTTATCCAAATTATTCGAGATAGTCATATCCTTAGCACCAATTGAGTTGTTCTCTTCAGTGGCTCATTTTTTGAGTATTTTAAGTCATAAACCCAGTTCTTCATGGGCCTTCAACTAACTTAGGAATCATGTCTTTCAACCTGATATAGGCCCAGAATTCTTTCACGGTTCCTCTCCATAATTGGTAACTTCACCCACCTACCCACACGGAATCACAACACTCTCTCTATCACAGTTCCCATAAACATATGTCAAAATGTGTGTTCTTCGATCTTGATCTATACAGTGGTAGAGCCACAAGAAGACCAGGAGAGGCTCAGGCTTATTTTTAAATTTCTTCACTTTTTATGCTTTTGTTTATGTTTATTAGCTTGTAGTTTTGGTGTGTGCTTTTGTTTTTCTCATTTTACAAAAAAAAAAAAAAAAAAAGTGTTTTTCCATATTGTTATTAAACTAAAGTCAATATCAACTAGCATTTCGTAGTTAGTTTACCATTTTGCACGTATTTTTGTTCTACAATAAAACCGCAACTCTATGGAATAGAAGAAGAATCAATCTTGAAAAAAAAATTCTTGTACTTGCAGTTTTGAGTCATGATTATTTATTTTGGTTCAATTTTACTGTAGTTGTCACATCCTGCCTTAGGCCACATTCAAAACTAAACCAAATCGCGTAATATTATATGAGTTTTGAAGCTTGTGTTCCAAAGGGAGTCTAAACTTGGTCTCATGGTGTTGTTTTCTATAGATTTTATGGACGTTCCGGATCTGAGTGTGTCAGTAGTAGTATTTGATTTAGCAAAATTTACAAACAAGATTGCTTATGATCTCAATGCCATTTTTTTTGTTACTCAATTACTCTTTTTAAATTAAAATATTACATTCCAATACAAAAGAAGAAACTTTTTTCTCCTATTAATTATATTATATTTTGTCTGATTTCTTCATACGGCCTCGAGGCCCCTCCTAACCTTGATTTCTAACTTTGTTCAATGTTTAAATAATCACTAAATTGTCGATATTTTTGTCAAAATATCAACAAAAAAACAAGGATTGGTTTGGAAATGGGGGTGAAATGCAAACTTCACCTTGTATCAGAGAGATCTTGGAACATCAATGAATATTAACGATGTTTACCAATTAACTATAGAAATTTTTTTCCGAAATCCATTGCAGATTTCGAACTTATGGATGTTTTCTTTAGAAATGTTTCTCTAATTTTGAGTAAATCTGAATGAGTTAACATACCTACCCCATTACAAATTTCTGTAATTTACATTGAATGCAACTAATATTGATATCGATATTGATATATATATAAATATGTCAGATACGCAAATCTCAATATTTCCACTTATATTGATACTTTAGACACTGAATCCGTCACTGGACCTATATGCATATGAAATTCAGGGAGTGGAAGGCTCTTTTGCGTACACGCATGCATGACACTGCACGGAGGTAGAAACGTGAAAGATGGATCCATCATGCAACCAGGATCACGTTTGATTTTATGATTTTGAAAGGTATTTCCACTGAGTTAATTTGAGGCTTATCAAGTATATCTTTTTGACAGTTACAATCACTTGCTAACATTACGTACGCTCTCCAACTCATACAAGCAGTAACGAACGACACATTGTTCATATGTGGGAGAGAGGATTTTCAAATCGACTAATAGTTCGTGAACTGTTGATGGTCCAAGACTCCAAGTGTCCCTAGTAGTGGGTTAAGTTTGTGACCAATATTCACGTACTAGAAAGTGTACAGTTTCTTACCTTTCTGCAATACCTTGTTCATTTTGTCTAGGTAGCCGTATTGCAGATATGGTGGGATATGGTGGGGATGGTGATGATGGTGGAGTGGAGCTGTGGAGGTGGTGGAGACTAGGCAGGATCCGAGTCATGCATGCATATGACTGGTTTTGGACCAAAAGTGAAGGAAGAATTGCACAATATTTGAATGGTAATATTTTAGTTGATTCGAAACATCTACAATATTGTTATAGGTAATTGAATAGGCAACAAGCAAAGGTTTGATCAACCATATAGGCAAAAACTTGTTCCAATAATATAGAGATTAGACAAATGAGGCAAATCTTGCCTACTCTCCCCAAGTAGGTTATGCTGCACGCGTCAGCATAAGTAGGTTATGCTGCAAGGATTTGGGTTAAAGTAAACAATGAGATAGCTATACAAATTGATAAAAATACAACTAAACTGTAATGTTAAGTAGCAAACAACCATCGAGAATCCAAACCAAATTCTAAAATGAATTTCAAATCAAATCCCTTTTTGGAATTGAATTCTAAATTAAATGGATTTCCATCAATCCCTTTTGAGCAACTTTTAGTAATGAAAGCATAAGGTTCAATCAATCAATTAGGCAATCTCCAATAATAAAGAGACCAATGCTAGGTAGATCGATATCAGTCAAACTATACTTTAGGGCTTTTCATCAGATTGGTTTTAAATATTTTATTGTTGTGCGTAAGTGTCAATTATGAAATCAATAAACTAATACGGGAAAATATAACAAGACAAACAATTTATAATGACACAAAGATTTATACTGGTTCGGCTTAAACCTGCATCCAGTTCGAAGACGATGAAGAAATTTCACTATTATCAAAATGGAGATTACACATAGAGTTTAACTCTCATATCCCAAAATCCATATATACACAATAGCTCTCACTCATACAAAAAACAAATAAAAAATATGAAAACACATAGCAAATCCCTTCTCTCCCAAAAACCACAAAACGTAGCATCAATATCTTTGATTGAATGATTACTAAAAGGGGTGTGCTATCCACACACCCTTTTTTACTTCTCCCACACCCTTTGTTAATTTTTGTCCTTTGATCTTCTTCAATTCATCCGATCGGACGGCCGAAAATTAAAAGGGTGTGAGAGAAGTAAAAATGGGTGTGTGGATATCACATCCCTACTAAAAAAGGGGGAGCAGGAACTCCTTTTCTCACTAATTAGAGCTGTCCGCGGACAGCTCCTTTTTCTCTCATGTGTCGCCGCTCTAAACCAAAAGGCATGAAGAATGCCTTATATCTACAGGAATTGCTTAGAGCAATTCCACCCCAGTGGAATTTGCCCAGGACCCAGCCGAAAAAATAGGCCAGGACCCAGTGAATTTGCTCCAGCCGACCCAATTGACTGGCACCCAGCCCATGCTAGTCTCTAGCCCAGCCCATTTTTGACTGACCAAGGGACTGGCCTGTTTGTTTTTTTGCACTGGCGCGTGGCCTTCACGCTCGCGTGGGCGCGAGTAGGAGACAAGAAATCAGGCAGCGGGGCCAGCGCGCAGGCGCACTTAGACCACAACCCGGGGCTAGGCGACGTGGCCCACTTGCAGCTGTTGGATTTCCAACGGCTAGTTATTCTAGACCGTTGGATTTTAAACGGTAAAAAAAATTGAATTTCACTTTTAAACTGGACCGTCCGATCACAGATCAACGGTCCACGTTTTTTCCCCCAAAAAATTAAGAATTCACTTTTAAAAAATACATAAACTTTTTAATAAATTTTAGAGATATTATTATTATTTTTATAAATTCAGAAATTAAAAATAAAACTATTATTTTATAATAAAAATAATAATATTTTAATAAAATGGACTAGGCTATTTTTTGTTAGGGGTGGAGATGCTTTGGCCTATTACTGTTCAATGGAGTCTATTACTGTTCACTTGAGTGGATAAATGCGCTGGGTGCTGGCACAAAGTCCTTAGGGGTGGATTTGCTCTTAAGAGGAGGGATCCCCATTTTTTCAAAAAAAATGGAGACACGCTCCCCACCTTTGAATTTAACTTTAATGAAATTGTGTGGTTGAGATTGTGTGAACTATGTTTTAATCTCAACCACACAATTTCATTAAAGTCAATCTAACGGTGGAGAGCGTGTCCCCATTTTTTTGAAAAAATGGGGATCCCTCCCCTTAAGCAACCTGTATATCTACATGCTTTCAAATTAAACCCTAGCCCATTATGGGCTATTAAGCAACCAATCTTTGGGCTCTAGACAAAACAAGAGGCCCAATCAAAATTGCGCCATTAATCCAACATTTACAACATGCATTCGTGCACGTCTTAAAATCCCACCACTTTCATAACCAAATATAAGAATTTAAGAGGGGTGTATTCAAATTCAATTGAGAATTTAAGAGATTTTAATGGATTTATAAATTAATGGATTTTTATGGAGTTTAATTGATTTGTATAGATTCCATATAAATTTTTGATTCAATTTCCTCGAAATCTCATGGGAAGATGTGAGATTTGTGGATGCTTAAAATTCTAATTGAATACACATTGAATTTCAGAGAATCACTTAAAATCCTGATTGAATACCCCTAGATTCATTAAAAGAATTCAAATCTCTCAAAATCTCAATTGAATACACCCCCTAAATATGAGAACTTTAATTAAAAACTCCCGATACTGTTTATTTTAACGAAATATTACTTTTTTACACTAAAAAATCAATCCTGGTATTATTCACTTTACCCTTTATTTTGTCCTTATCGTTAAAACTCAAAATTTTCAAACTATTTTCATTAGTTTTTTTTTAATATTGCATTGAGAACTGTATAAATATTGAGAGCGAAAAATCTAATCTACCATACTCCCTAACTCCGGTCTATTTTATATAACTAAGCAGCTTGTCCTGGTCTGTCCATCCATGCGCAGGTCGATTTCTCAATACACGGCAGCTTCTTATGGTAAGGACAGGTAGATATCAGACTATTAGTAACATTACGACCAGAATGAATTACGTAGTTGCGCAGGGGTACTAAAAAGCTAACATTCAATTTGAACCATACACAGCACTTGCAGCCTGCATTCTTATATATACCTGCAATCTTATATATATATCTATATGAATATGAATGTTCAATTTGATTAGACGACTTTACCCACACGAAATAGGATCACTCCCTGTCTACCTCAGGGGGTAATTAGGGTAAGCTGGCTATAAGCCTGTGCACAGTAGATCGAGTACGTCGGAGATTCTGCTGGTGTACATGAGTATTCTAGGAGATGAGGATCGAATTTTTGGTAAGGATATGCATGAACATTCTAGGAGATGAGGATCAAATTGGTAGGGCCGGGTGCATGTTTTGTTGTGTGTATGTGTATGGGGTATGCTAGGGAGAATTTAAATCATATTTTGTAAATTATTAATTATATGACGTGATTTATTTGTGACATGTTATAAAGTTTATAAATATGGTCTAAAAGTTGATTTACTTAACATTGTCTATACACACACATTATAAGGTGAAGTTAGGAAATCATATTTTTAGATCAAATTTTTAAAGGGTTCGTTAGTGGTTAAATTTCATTTTTTAATTATCTCATCTCTCACATTCCACCTGTCTTTTCCCTCGTCTATCACTTCTTTCCCTATCTATTTATTTACATATACAACTAATTAACAAAATAAAAATAAACAAACGATAATAGCTCCAATAGTTCTTCTTTCACTAACAGTCCGACGATTGACACTCCAACCACAAATTTCTACAGAACAAGAGAAGGTTCCATATTCGCAATAAGGACAAGGATTATCTGCCCTCCTTCCCGTGCCCTCTCATACCTTCATGTTTGTGTAGTCACGATTAAGCCACGTCAATATTTTATATTACTATTTATTTATTTTTTATTATCTCTATAAAATAAATAATATAAAATATTAACGTAACTTAACCGTAATCACACAAAACAGAAAGATACAGAAAGGCACGAGAACAAAGAAAGCAGACAATCCTTGTCCTCGCAACAATGCAATTTGACTGTTGGTATGTCTCATATTTTCTCGTCTCGTCGACCTTGCAAAATGCGCGGCGCGCACTGACCGGTCGCTATCACATTAATCCGACTTTGAAAGCTTTTATATTCGAACAACTAGGAAACCAACAGCAAGAAGCCTGTCTTGTCCACCACCACCTCCCACTACATTTCGTATTGTGCTGTTCACTACAGCGCTAGCATTTCATGTTTGTGCTGTTAAGTCAGTTCCTATTTATGCTAGCTATACAACAGATAAGTTTGTCACGATGTGGTTCACTGTATTTGCTGGATTCTTCACTTATCCTGGCATGATTAATTTTGTTGGTACTATGTATGTAAAGTATATATAATTATATATTGAATGTTTTGCCGTGTATATGGTTTTCAATATGTTCATAAATGAAATGATTTTTGGAAAAAAAAATTGTTGTTTTTGTTCGCTCACATTTTCTTGTTTTGCACCCACTCATGACTTAATTTTACCACTTTGCGACTATCATGTTATGCGTTACACATTGCTACTAGTATTGAAAACAAAAATAGGACAATAAATAGTTGGTTTACTAAAAAATTCCATTAATTTTTTTCGGGTATTATTTTAAAATTACAACATTAATTTATCCAATTAATATTACACCTAATGATATTCCATCTCAATTAATTGTGAAAAATTTTAGGTTCAAATCCCGTTAGTGTCGAGTTCAAAACTGATTTATTCCCTCTTAGTACATTATATCACTATATAAAAGCAAGACATATTATCCAATTAGGATTATACATGCTTTTATTCTAGTAACTCTTATTCATTAATTATATGAATATGTGAGTTTTAATGAAAATGACTTGAGCCAACTTTTATTTAACAAAAAACCACTCTAAATTATTATTTAGCTAAAGGGCCTAAGATTTAACCATAAGGACAAAGATTGCAAATTATGCACGGGCTGGCTTAGAAAGGCCAACAGCTGAAAATATGACTTTCCATAATTACCCCCAATAGAAACTAACCCAACCTACTACATACCTTAGAATATTTACAAACGAAAACTAACGAAAATGATTTGAAAACTTTGAATTTTAACGATAAGGACAAAATAAATGGTAAATTGTATAGTACCATGATTGACTTTTTAGTGTAAAAATATGGTTTTTCGTTAAAATGAATAGTACCGGGAGCTTTTATTTAATGTTCCCTATTTACAATTGTGCCAACACCCTCTCTCACCAACCGCCATTAACGTAAAACAACCACTAAACCATAACTTCCATCTTCTACTTCCTATTTTGCAAACAATTAAACTTCTTTCAAACGCCAAAAAAATCTATATACCTTGTTTTTCAAAGGCTGTCTAGCATTATTTGCATATCATTTATGATACTGATACCACAAATGTTTAGATCATGGAATTATCATTACATTAGCTAGAGCTACATGATTATGACCCTACAGAGTCTGCCCTAATTGTGCTTAAAATCTCTTTTAAGTGGATCACAAAGAGAGGAGTGCATTTTTCCTTACCATCTTCAAGTAGTGGTAGCACTCAATGTTGGAATTTATTAGGTTTATTTAGGAAATTAATTAGAGATTTGATTTGATTTTGTAGTAGGGTATTTTTGGCATTTACGCATTAGGGTTTCTTAGGTTTATTGCTCTATAAATAGAGCTTGTAATTTAGTTTGAGAGTAAGTTAGCCACAATGTAGTCTCTTAGGGTTTTGTAGCCGTTTCGGCATTCTTAGTTTGTTTAATAATATTCTTATTATTTGTTAGTCTTGTTCGTTGCACACTCTGATATTAATCTGCTTTGGGTTGGTATCCGTTTGCTTGTGTCCGTTGTCATCCGTATTCGTCTCTGATCACCTGCTTGTTTGACGAAGCCCAGACCCGAGAACCACAAACTCGGATCGAGTTAGTCTCCGCCTTGGATCACCTGCAGTCCGCTCAGCACCACCATCTCCACTGCTACATCCACCCGTTCACCGTACCTGCACCCACTCGTACGAGTCGGATTTGTCACAACCCTATGAAGTCCCTTTTTGCAGTTTGATTTTGCACTAGAAGCTTTTTGTTTGCTGCAATTGGTTGCAAGCCTCGTTTGCTGCAATTAGTTTTGCATGAATTGAAGAAAGGCAGAGAGAAGGAAGGAAAAAAATGAAAAAAGGGGGAGTAAAAAAAAAAAAATGGTTGATTGTTTGAGGCTTAGGCCCATACGGGCAAGAAAGAAATATGGTCCGTTTGGTTGGGTTTTTTTATTGTTTGTTCGGAAGTTGGAATTTGCATTGGCATTGGTATTGGCATTGGCATCGGCATTGGCATCGATATTGGCATTGGCATTGGAATCTTGCATTGGCACTGGCACTGGCATTGTAATCTTGCACTGGCATTGGAATCTTGCACTGGCACTGGCATTGAAATCTTGCACTTGCACCGATGAAATTTCGTATTGAAATTGGCATCGGAAGTTAGCATAACAAAGCTTGCATCCACATCGTATGTTGGCAAACTCATGTCGTATACCGCAATGAGTTTGACGGGGGGTGTTGGAATTTATTAGGTTTATTTAGGAAATTAATTAGAGATTTGATTTGATTTTGTAGTAGGGTATTTTTGGCATTTACGCATTAGGGTTTCTTAGGTTTATTGCTCTATAAATAGAGCTTGTAATTTAGTTTGAGAGTAAGTTAGCCACAATGTAATCTCTTAGGGTTTTGTAGCCGTTTCGGCATTCTTAGTTTGTTTAATAATATTCTTATTATTTGTTAGTTTTGTTCGTTGCGCACTATGATATTCAACTCTCACTACCCTACTTATTATTATTGGATGAATTAAAATTTTAAGATTCATGTCAATCAACTACACGAATTTCAAAATTTAAACTTATTTAATAGTAATAAGCAGGATAGTGAGTATCACCATTACTTAAAAGTGGAAAAATATCACAAAAGAGGAACCATGTTTAAGTGGAGAAGTGGGATTGCTAAATATAAAGATGGCTATTTAATCATTGTAAGTATCATCGTCACTTAAAAGTTGTAAGAAAAAATATCGCAAAAAGGAACCATGTTTAAGTTGGGAAGTGAGATTGCTAAATATAAAGATGGCTATTTAATCATGGTGGTTTTTAATGGGACACCCCATCGGTCAGATCACTTGGTGACTTGGTGACTTGGTGACTTGCTGCCACTTTACCCACAAAATTGCCCATTCGTTTCTATCCTAATCCAATGACTGTTGTCACTTTCATTGGATACACATAATCTTCCTTTCAGACTATTTAACTTGTGGATTTTACTATGGCTTCACATATGGACCCAAGCATGACGCAAAATTCTAAAGCAGGATGAAACCAAATCGCACAAGAAACAGAAAATTCGTCACAGCAAACTGCAAAAAAGAGATGCTAGCTAATCTCATATTCTTGTAAAAAATTTACTTCCAAAGTACTGTAATATGTTTTCATGTTTGTGATTCCATAAATTGATCAATTTTCTATTAAAAAAAATACAAAATGATGAATTTTGTTTTCACTGCACTTTGATCACTATTTTTATTGGGGTGTGCTATCCACACACCCTATTTTGCTTCTCACACACCCATTGATAATTTATGTCTATTGATCTTCTTCAATTCATCTGATCCGATGGTCAAAAATTAAAAAGGTGTGTGAGAAGTAAAATAGAGTGTGTGGATATCACACCCATTTTTTTTTTTTTTTTCAGATATAAAAATAATGAGTGTTTTCTTCAGTTTTATAAAAGGAAAACTAATGAAAATAGCTTGAAAATTTTGAGTTTTAATGAAAATGACAAAATAAAGGGTAAAGTGAATAGTACCATGATTGATTTTTTTAGTGTAAAAATGTGATTTTTTGTTAAAGTGAATAACACTAGAAGCTTTTCATTAAAGTTCCCTTTTATAAATTGTATGTTTTTGCACTATTTTCTCTATAAAAAAAAATGGTTCATTAAATGAGTGTTTTCTTCCCATAAAAAAACATTATGGGTTATTTTGGTTCAGTTTCATAAATAGTATATAATTTTCTGATGGTTCCAGCATTAATCTGTGTTATTTTTTGTTCAAATTCAGAATTAGTGTGAGTTATTTTGTTGTAGTTTCAGAAATAGTGTTTGTTTTGTTCCTTTCCATGAATAGTGAGGCTTATTTTGGTTAAATTTTAGAAATTATGTGAGTTATTTTGTTGTAATTCTAGAAATAGTGTGCGTTTTTTTATGCAGTTTCATAAATAATGTGAGTTATTTTGATGTAGTTTATAAATAATGTGGATTATTTTGTTTCAATTTTCATAAATAGTGAGTAATTTTGCTGTAGTTTCAGAAATACTATGAGTTATCTTGGTTCACTTTTAGAAATATTGTTGGTTATTTTGTTGTGGTTTTAGAAATAATGTTTATTTTGTTACATTTTAGAAATAGTGTGGGTTATTTTGGTGAAATTTTAGAAATAATGTAAGTTATTTTGTTGTAGTTCCAAAAATAGTGTGAGTTATTTTTGTGTAGTTTAAGAAATAATGTGAGTTATTTGCTGTAGTTTCAAAAATAGTGTGAGTTATTTTCGTTGAGTTTTAGACATATGTTTCTTTTTTAAATGGACTAAGATTATCTTCCCTCATCTTTTCATCTCCTTTCATCCACTCATTTCACATTCTCTATTTTGTCTTTCTCTTTCTATAAAAAATTAATATAAGATGTTAACGTAACTTAACCATATCCGTTCAAATAGGAGGGGAGGGAAGGGGAGGGAAAAAAAGATGGGAGAGAATCTTACTCCTTGTTCAAGTTGTCGACCTCCTCGTCTTTCACCTAGAGAGATTTTTTAGTGCGATCGGCACATGAGGTGGTACAACATGTGTCACTATACAACTGATGAGATATGTGAGTTAAAAAGTTAATAACGTAAAAAATAAAATTTTTCACCACTTACATAAAAACATATGGTGTACCACTCTTATTTCCGTCACAATAAAAAAATTTCTCCTTCGCCTGCCGTCAAAATAAGGCAGCTCCAGCCGCCCGCCCTTATACATATATGATTTCTTGTGCTCCCGCCCTTATTAATTCAAAAATTAAATTAGTAAACTTTTAATCCTACTTCATGTTTTTCCATTCCAATTTCTAAAGAAAATTTCCAAAATTAGAAGAAATAAAATCAGAGAAAGATCATATTTTTCTGGAATTCAATAAATTATCTTCTTCTTTTTTCCACAAGCAAACAGAAAATTCATACATTCTAAAAAATAAAGCACCAAAAAACCCCAAAAAATTGTGAACTTAGGCCCTGTTTGGCACACCGTATAGGGCACCGGATAGTACTAATAATACGGTGTACGGTGTTTGGTGCCGTTTGGATTAAATAGGCACCAGATTAAATAATCCGGGCCCACGTTTTTTATCCGGCATTTACCCGACTGCTTATACCGTCCAAATTCACGGTATAATTTAGTCGGCCTCGCTCTCCTTCTTCTCCGCTCGCTCTCCGCTCGAACTCGACCCCCTCTCTCTCGCCCTCTCTCTCACCTTTTCGAACTCGACCAACTCTGCCATTTTCAGCTTTGCCGTACCAAAGTGGCAGATTTTGGCGCCGAGCACGAGGTGGTCCTACTCGGAGACGATGATGCTGGAGCTCTTGATGTGGTTGTGGACGAATGTAGAGTCGAGGCCGGAGCAATGGTGAATGTAATCGAGGCTGTGGGCGAGGTCGGTAGCGATCTACATCCGGGAGAGCCACAACGACATGACGGTGTAGCTCGGGTTCTTCGGGTTACGGGACTTGGCTGGAAGACGACAGCGTCTTCGGAGCGGATGGAGCAGCGCCAGGAGAAAGGAGAGGCGATGGTGAGGGAGGAAGTTGGAGGTCGCGGAGCGGATCTCAGTGAGGTCGTAGATTTGGGGGTTTTTGAGGGAGGGAGGATTTAAAGGATTTGAGGGAGGCGACGGAGGAAGAGGTGGAGGATTTGGAGAAGTTGTAGCTGGAGTTGTCGATGGTGGTGCTGAAAATGGCGGAGCAGACGAAGAAGAAGAATGGAGAGAGGGAGGGATTTGGGGGTTGCGTCAGAGAGATCTGGGAAAAGAGATGATTTCTGTTTATTTTTTTTATTTTTTTTTATTTGAAGTTTGATTCTCCTATCCGATATAATACCAAACACAGTATAAATAATACGGTCAATAGTCCGATACTGCACCAAATGCCCGACTAATTTAGTCAGTACTATCCGGTGACTATTTATCCTATCCGAAAAAAATAGTCAATACAGTCCGACCTGCCAAACGAGGCCTTACTACCATTTTTCTATCCACTAGATTTAGAAAAAACCCAAGAAATTAAAATCAAAGTAGAATCTCCTGGACCAAAACCCACCACAAATAAGGCAACCCCAAAACCTCCTCCAGAAACCATTCAACGAACCACCTAGAAAGAGGAATTATTTTAGAGAGAGAGAGAGAGAGGGAAAGGAAAGAGTTCTAGAGGGTTTTTATCAACCATTGGCGGTACCTGTCATGTTTGACCTTTCTCGTCTCCACCTCCATCATCAATTCGACTGAAGAAATGTAATAATAAAAACAAAAATACAAAAAAAAAGAGCAAAAATTCGAAAAAAAAGAAGATGATAAATGAATGATTTAACATGACGAGCTTGAAGGGCTCCGTCTCCGGAGCCGCCGTGGCGAGGCCGTGGAATCTGAGGATGAGGAGGGCAGGGTGCAAGGCTCCAATCGGCGACGGCGGAGACAGTGTTGGATGAACGATGACAACAAGAACAAATTTCCGAGTGGGGTCCACTTTATTTTAATTTAGATTTATTTTTAAATTAATTTTTAAATAATATTCAATTATTTTTATTTGACACGTCATCAAAAAGTGGGCCATATATTTACCACGTCACCACTTTAAACAGTCAATTTATCAGATTAAGTAATGGTTGTTTGAAATTGAAATGAAATAGTAGTAAATGTATGAGATTAAAATGTTTTAAAGATGCTATATGAGATTGCAATTGACCTCAAACCTGAGGAGGTAAATTATAATTTACCCAATAAACTAACAAAAAGATTAAAAATCGTAGTAAACGTTAAGGGTAAAATTGGAAACACATTAGATTATTTCAGTTGGGCCATGTTGATTGTACTAGTTAAGTATTGAACTTTGTCCTAACCATTAAATAAACTCTTTACACGGGTTTTGGTTAAAATCCAAAGTTTTAAAACCCTTATCATTAATTTTCGTTATGAATATACTAAAGCCATACCATGTTACAACTCACATAATGTGAAAAATTACACTACATCTTCCTGGTATATATCTAATTCTGATCAAAGCAGTTTGATTCGATTTGATTGAGTTTTATTTGCACACATACATAGCCATATATAATGATTGGTTGAACCTAACTACACATGATCACTATCATACGGCTTCTCCTCATCTACGTACACATTTGTGGCTTTGTAATGATACCGTTGTGCACAATATAGAAAGTAGGGAAAATTCAGAACCCCAATCCCAGCCAATAGGAAGTAGAAGTAGTCCAATCTCCCCGCATTGATGTCATTGGTCAACCAATCCGGGTGCTTCTCTGTCCCACTAACATGGTGCACCACATTGACCACCAAACTGCTCAAGTAGCTCGAACCAGCAAAGGAGCAAGACACGAGGGCATTTCCAATACTGCGCATGTGGTCGGGGAACTCCCGGTTGAAAAACTCCAGCAGACCTATCATATTGAACGCCTCACAGAGCCCCATCAGTATAAGTTGTGGGGCCAGCCAGAGGAATGACACGTGTGCGGCAGGGTGCAAATTGGCAAAGTTCCTTCTCTCCTTTTCAATTACTCCGGCCACTGTCATCGACAGGACGGAGAATATGATCCCGATTCCACATCTTTGCAGGACTGTAACCCCACCTTCGCGCTTTGTGATTTTTCTGAGGGATGGGACTAGAATCCGGTCGTAGATTGGAAGCCAGAGGCCAATGGTGAGAAAGGAGATGACGCTGATGGACCCAGCTGGGACTTCGAAGTTAGCGCCGAGATGACGGTCCATTTTTAGGGCTTGGGACACAGTAAAGGTACCCTGCTGTGTCATGGCGGTCAGGCTAACTATGGCCGATGCCCATATCGGGATTGTTTTTAATACGCATTTAAGTTCTTCCACTTGTTGCACGCTGCACAGCCTCCAGTTATCGACCGGAGAACCATCAGGCTTCAAATCGTTATCCAATATTACAGCAGCCTTGTTCAAGAACCTAATGAAAATAAAATGATGAACAAAAATAGTTAATTAACACGATCAACAAGTCAAAAAATCAGGGAAACAAAGTTCACAGTACACAGCCACTAAATTTGTTCACCAAACAATGTACGATGGATGTGTTTGTTCAAATGAGAGATTTTATAGTATGCTTCAAACACGGGCTGAACATGCATGTCATTACACAATTGGAGAAAAAAAAAATTTCAATTTTTTTTTCGAAGTACCTCCAATTGTATAATAACAGATGGTGTTTCATCACTTATTCTGAGCACATTGAAAAATATGTCATTTAACAGTGTCATTGCCCCACCTTACAGATCATGTGTCTTACTCTTATGGCACGTTTACGTAACCGTAATGAAAATAGGAAGAATTGAATTGAGGAGAAGTTGAAATGAGGAGAAGTCGGAATTGGATTCTTGTCGAAGCTGTTTACTAATTCAGCAGGAACGGAATATAAGCCAGTATGATTACTAAAATGCCCTTGTCCCAAATCAAATATTTTATATACTTTTTTTAATAAAATTTGATATAATATATAATAGTAAGAAAAAAATTAAATTGCTTTTTTGTTTCATAGACACTAAAATGCTTTTGTTTTTTGTTTTAGTTATAAATTTAAGTATTTTTTTAATATTTAAATTTTCTCGTTCAAGTTGTAATTTCTTCTCTTCGGCATATGCATGTGGTTGTGCATAATGTGAATGAGCATGAAGTTGTGCATAATATGAACGAGCATGGAAATAAAAAAAGTAAGGAGTTGTGCATAATTAAACTATGATTAATGAGTTTATAAAGGATAGTCTTGGAAATAAAAAAAGTAAGTGAGGGCATAAAGGGAACAAAAGTGTCATTCCGATTGCCAAAGCAATCAGGAATTGGATTACCACCTAGATGTAGGGAATCCAATTGCACCAATACAATGATTCCAAAATTTGTGTGGACCCCACTATTTTTTTTTATTCCTCAATGTTTAGTAAACACTGAAGTACTCTATAATCGGAATTCAATTCTACATTTTCATTCTGATTATGGATACATAAATGATAGAATTTTTACCATTTGCAAAAGTAGAGATAAAAACACTTAACAAATATTTGCAAGAAAACAATGTAATTGTAGTATAAACGGCTCAAACAAGATTGTTTCTATAGGAATTATTTAAAACAATTTATACAAAACCAAAATATTATTTAATTATTTGAAAACAAAGATTAAAAAAAGTTGATTTTAAATTGAAAAATAATAAAAACGAATTTAATTAAAATGATTAAAGAAATAAGCAAAGTAAAAAAAAAACAAAGAAAACGTTTTGAAAAATCTCCGGCAGCGGCGCCAGTAAACACGCCCTTAGTCTAATGTGAGGGTGGAAGTCTGGACCCCCACCTGACATAATGTGAGCTTAGTCAAATGTATGATGGTGGAAGTCTTGACCCCACATTACAAGCTGTGGGTCTTACGTAGTTAAATGTGACGTGTGGTTAATGGTAAACTTAGGGTAAATTATACTTTATCATCTTAGGTTTAGGATCTATTGTAACTTCATATAATATTATCAAAACATTTCACTTTCATACCTTACGTACTACTTTATTTAAATATAATACATCCGTTATATTTTTCATCTATTGGTACATTAAGAGTTGACGTGACTGCCAAATTTATACCACATGACAAAAAAATAATTTTTATTCATTTAAATTATTATAATAATTTAGCCTATTATAAAAAAGATATTTAAAAAAAAAAACTCATCTTCTTCCCGAGCCCTTCCCCTTCCCTGTAACCCAAACACCTTATCCCACCCCACCCCGGCCCTCACCTCCCCCGCAACCCCCAAACAACCCTCCCTTCCTTCTCTCTCCACGGTTGACGCCCCCGCAACCCATCTTCCTTCCCCGACCCATTCCCCTTCCCTGCAACCCAAACCCCCCACCTACCCCACCCCTACCTCCCTCGTAACCCCCAAAAAAACCCAGATGTTCACCTCCCCTCCCATCCAAAAAACCCACCACAAACTTCTTCGACGCAGCCTCCACCATCTTCTCCCTCAGCAGAGCTCCGCGGTCCCTTTGACCAAATCGAGATTTGGGTCGACCTCATCAGCGCCGTCGATCTTCGGGTGAGCACCGAAAGGGGAATACCCAACTGGCGAGCTTGGTCCTCCATGCACTTGGAAGTCGGGACTCCAATAATGTCCTTCGATTCGTCGGATTTGAGGAGCTTTACGAGCTTGGAGATCACGAAGGCGGCAGTGGAGCCGGTGCGTAGGATAAGGTGGGTGGCGGTGGAGGCATTGTGAGGGGAGATGAGGGATAGGGAGGAGGAAGCCATTGGAGATGTGGAGGGAGAAGTGGGTCTGGGAAAAAGAGGGCGGGGTTTGCAGAGAGGTGAAGGGCAAGGAAGGGGATCTGGGTGTGGGTTTGGGTTTGGGTTTTTTTTTTTTTTTTTTTAAATAGGATAAATTATTATAATATTTTAAATGAATAAAAACAAAATTGACACGTGTCACAAATTTGGCAACCACGTCAGCTCTTAATGGATCAATAGATAGAAAATATAACGGATGTATTATATTGAAATAAAATAGTACTTGAGGTATGAAAGTGAAATGTTTTGAAGATGTTGTATGATATTGTAATAGACCTCAAATATGAGGTCGTCAGTGTAATTTACCCATAAACTTATCTTATGAATACATATGTAGTCTGAGTCTTAATTTGATCTGATGATGGTTATTGATTAGCTTACGATTTTTCGGCAATTCAATCACGCCAAGTCACTCAGTGGCGATCAAACTAAAAGTCAAATCTAAAATCTTCCATCAACAAATAGAGGAGAATACATTAGACTGTAACACAAAGAGTTCAGTCAACACTAATTAAGTACTAAATTCAAACATGTCCTCAAGATAATATATAAAAATCGATCGATTAAGCCAACTCTACACATATTAATACTTCAAATCAATCATAATAAATTATTAAAGAAATGATCGATCTATACAAAAATTTCTTACCTTAGCTGGTTGGTGAGTGGGAGCTTAGATGCGTAATACCCCTTGAATATTGGAGGATGATAGAATTTGTCAACATCTATAATTTCTGCTTCTTCCGCAAGCTCAATGTGGCGTTTCTTATGAGCAGCAACAAGTACTTGTGCAATCCCAGAGAACATACTGCCCTGTGGCTTTGCATGCACGTAAACCCTAGACCCGATAAACAGAAGCAGGATCGAGCAAGCCATGAGCACAGTTGGGATCCCAAACCCTAAACTCCAGCTGACTTTGTCTTGGATGTAAACCACTACGGTTTGGGAGAGGAGTAAGACCACTGTGAACGTGGCATAGTACCAGTTGAAAAAGCTATTCACTCCTTTCTTTCCTTCTTCGGTGGTTGGGTCAAACTGGTCAACGCCAAATGGGATGCTGCATGGCCTGATGCCAGCTGTGCCTATGGATAGAAACCCTAGACCCGATAGCAGCAGACCGAGTTGAGCTCGGGTTGGACCGGTGCACTGACTCAGTGCTTGCTGTTGAAGGCTGCATGGCGGAGGATGCAGCTGCGGAAGCCACGCTGTTAAAGTAACTGTCGCCATGCCCTGTTGATAGATAAATAATGTTACACAACAAATAAATAACGTTAAAAGTAACTGTCGCCATTCCCTGTTGAACTTTTATTTACTTCAAAATTTGTTGCAAACCTTATCTTATAATTAAGAAAAATTTCCACTAAAACAACCTAATCCACACCTCAGAACACACTTAGTGAAAGTAATATCCACTAAAACTGATGAAAGTGACAGTCACATGTAAAACAGCAGTGTTGATCTCCTATGATCCTCAATTTCTACGCTAAAGCCACATGAAATACAAATTTGTTGGTATACGTTATTTTCCGTTTTGGCCGCACGAAGGGATATTTGACAATTTTATACCTCAATTGCTTACTCATGCTTTAGTACGATCGGGTTTTTATTTAGTACTCTAAACTTTTGCCCACCAATATTGGTTTATACTTCAAATTTCTTGAATATTGATACTCGATTTAAATTTCTTAAATGAGGATTTAGATTTAACAATATTGTCACGTAATATTATTAATTTATCTATAAATTATATATGAATTAGCTACATTCGGTTGTATTAGTGTTCTCACAAATCCTTTTAATTAGCTTGGTTGAGGTTGTTCAAAGAGGGATCATGAAACGTCACATCCCCTCCTTTTAATCAATTGATGTATCTTGACCATTGTTCAAAAAATTTCTGCCTAGTGCCACCTAGGCCTCGCCGCACTAGGCGGCTCCGTCCCGATTAATGCCTAGACATTTGAAAAGTAAGAAATGGCGCTTAGACCTGTTGAGGCACCTGCTTAGACCGCCTAGACCGCCCAGACCTGCCAAGGTTGCGACTCACTTAAACAGAAAAATAGACAACTTTCATTTTGCATTTTATTTTATTTTTCAATAAATTGTAAGAGATTTGTTGAATACTTAAATGAGTCCACATTATATACTTGTTCCCCATGTTTTCATTATGTTAAAAAAATTCTTAATATATGTGTTATTCTATTTTGTAGTTTATGATGAAATTATATATATTTTAAGTATAAACAGACACTTATTTACATGAAATATAATAGATTTAGTTAAATCTGCATAATCCACCTACCTTTTCGTATTTTAAAAATGTTGTTCGCTAGCTTAGTTTTCCAAATCCGTCACCATATTGACTGGTAACTCTAGTTTCAATTGTTAGTTTTCCGAAATATAATGGATTTAGAAAGGGTGGTAGGTTTCGCTAGCTTAGTTTTCCAAATCCATATCACCATCCTCTCCCACCCACTAAAATTTAAAAAGCAAAATTATTGAAAAAGACTTGAAAACTTTAAGTTTTAAAGATAAAGACAAAATAAAATATAAAATGAATAATACCATAATTGATTTTTTAGTGTAAAAATGTGGTTTTTCGTTAAAGTTTCCAATTTAAAACCCCACAACAATAGAGTACAGTCAAGAACATGACAAACGATAGAAATATATACGTTACCTAGCCACGAAGCCAAAGACAAATTGTTGGTTATTATTGAATGTAGAAGGGATGGAAGGGATAATTATAGAACACTTTTCTTTTCACCATATACAAACCTATCAGTAATATTGGAGGTAGGGGACAACCACTCAAAAACACAGGTTTATGAAACTCGTGTGAAAATATGTACACGATTGGGGAGTGACTAGTCCATCGGTAAACTTAATATAAACAATCTACGTATTTGATACATAATTTTATCTAGTCCGTAATAAACTAAAAAATATATACATTATTAATCGCATAAGTGGAAACTCATGTTGGCACTCCAAAATTTTTATTGTGCATTCCTGACAAACGTAAATTTCTTTCTAAGAGTAATGCTAGTCAGACTAAATTTGTAAACTAAATTATGTATCACCAATAATAAATAAACATGTTAATCAACATTTAAGTAATCATCAAATTATCAACTTCCATGTTGTTTAGTTTACAAAATTTGATCTACATTTAGTCTCCCTAGCATTTCCCTTCTTTCTAGATATAAAAAGTTTGGTGTGCATAAAGAAAATTTTAGAGTGAAAACAACAATTCTCTTAGTCAATATAATGTTTAATAATAACCAAATATTAACATATTAAGTACAAGGAACATGTTAGAGAGACCATGTTTTTAGACTATAATTTAAACCCCACATGATGCAGTGGTCAATGATTGAATTCTTTAATTCATAATTTAAAACGAAATTTAATTATCAATTGGCACATCATGTAATTACAAAATATGATTCAAACAGATGATTTCCCTAACATCTACAAACCGTTGTCAAACATATTGAAATTACCTTGAAACAATTAACACATTGGCCAAATAAATTAGAAAATAACAAAAAATAATAATTGGGAGAGAGCTAGAGAGAGAGAAGTACCATGAGAGAGGAAATGGACGCAAAAACAATAGTCCGAAAGCGGCCGACGTAGGCGTCGGAGATGAAGGCGCCAAGGAGAGGAGCGAAGTTGGTCAAACCAGACCAGACGTTGATAATGTTGGAAGCGGAAACCTGGTCCAGGTGTAGCATCCTCGTCAAGTACACCATAAAGTTTGCCAGCAAACCAATAGCAGCCAACCTTTCGAACGTATCATTTCCTGCACCACCACCACCACCACCACCACCATTAAAAACGTGTTCTGTTTTTGTCGCCTTTTAATAAATTAGACACTTTGACCTCATATCAGGGATAAAGATGGATTAATATTCAATGCACCTATATGTGATTACAGTGACACATCATAGAGTGAGAGTAACTGAGATCTGACACTGCCACCGTAGCTACGTTCTGTGCTCGATCATGTCGACCAAAAAATTTACTTATTTTAACGAAAAAATTTGCGATACTGTTCACTTTAACGAAAAATTACATTTTTACATTAAAAAGTCAAACTTGATATTATTCACTTTATCTTTTATTTTGTTCTTATCGTGAAAATTCAAAATTTTCAAACTATTTTAATTAATTTTCCTTATTTTTTTATCGTTGACCGGGGACACAGCCATTTCGGTGCAGTATCCTCCACGAAATGAGAGAGAGAGAGACCTAAGATGAAAGGCATGGCCTTCCAACCACCAGGTTTCTTTGCGACATCACGTTTTCTATCAACTGGTTCTTTATCTGGGCTTAAAGGAAATTTGTGTGACAGCTCTGAGGAAGTGCTTTTCTGAAAGAACTTTGTGACGTAGAGGCAGTGGCTTGATTGCTGCTGCTTCTGCTTCTTGCCTTCAGCCATCATCAGCTTTTCAACATGCCAGAAAAAAAGTGGGCACTGTAAGAAGTGATTTTCCAAAAGCGCTGTAAGAAGTTGTGAGGTTAAGCTAACAAGCTTGGCTGGGGCAGACGTGTATATATAGGGAAGATGGGGAAAGAAGAAGATAAAAAGGGTGACGCAAATGAATGTAGGTATGGATGTGATGGAGCCGTGGCACTATTGGCAGGGGGCACACCAAAATTGTACGCACCCTGCAGTAATTCCGGCCAACATTTCTGTAAAGTGAAAAAAGAAAGGCCCATTACAAACAAATTGAGGCCCAATTTATGTGATGAACCATCTTGACTCACGATTTTCATGACTGAATTGAGGACGAAGCATTTGAGTTGCTGACATACTAGTTAGTTAATGATATTCGTCCCCATTGAGAAACGTGAAACTTTTACATTAGTCAAGAAACGTTAAAAATAGAGCTCTTTCAAAATGAAACTTTTCATAAATTTTTTATCACTTTATATTTTTGACATATTATTTTAAAATTTTAGCATGTATATTAACGTTAAACTGTAAGATGACTGAGAGTCCAAGAAAGATATGTCCCCTTAGCATTTCTCAACTTAGTAACTCAGTTTCATTCGCTATAATACTTTAACTAAACACATAGATGCGCACTTAAACACAAAAGGAGGTTAGACTGGGTTTTAATTTAACAAGAAATAAGACGGATACAAAAATAGTGTTTAACAATCAAGTGAGGGACAACTAGAATTATGAATCATCAATGACAATCCTATTTTATTTTTCTAAATCAATTGCTAGCCGATGTTAAAATCTAAGGTATGAATTTATCAGTGGCCAAGCGTTAAATTTATCTCTATGTGATAATAATAATTATTAGACATACGTGCATATACAATTAAATATAGTTGATTTATGGATTTAATTATACAACTAAACACATGGGTTTAGAAATCCATTAGGTTTAGTGGTTTACAAGAAAAATGGTTAAACCAAAGGATGCCCCAAGCTCTCATCTAAACTCTCTACTGTTTCTGCACTAGCCTTGTATGCATATCCCCGAGCACAAAACAGAAAATAGAAGAAATTCACCACTCCCAGACCAGCAATCAGGAAGTAAAAATAGTCCAATCTGCCGGCATTGATATCATTGTCCAACCAGTTGGGCCGGCCATGCTTTCCTGTAACACCATGCACAATGCTCACCGTCACACTACTCAAACAACTAGCCCCGGCCAAGCAAAGATAGAGCAGAGAATTCCCAATACTTTTCATGGTCTCAGGAAATTCTTTGTTGTAAAACTCAAGGAGTCCAACAACGCCAAACATCTCACAAAGTCCAAGCAACATTTCCTGTGGAAATAGCCAAAAAACTGACATGGCTACAACCCCGTTCGATGAAGCTTGTGATGTGGCCAAAGCTCTCCTTTGTTGCTCAACTAGTCCCGCCACCACCATGCACATAGCAGAGAAGAAATACCCGATTCCTATTCTTCGAAGAGGTGGGATCCCATCTTCACATTTAGTGAACTTTGTTAGGGCTCGTTGTAAGACACGGTCATACAACGTGAGGGAAATAAAGAGCGTCATAATTGACATCATTTTGACCGATCCAGCAGGGATTGCGAAATTCGGTCCAATGTGACGATCCATTTTCATGGCTTGTGATACTACAAATGTTGGTTCTTGGGCAAGGGCCAGCAAGCTGATGACACCAGAAAGAGAAACTGGGAGGATTTTCATAACACGTATTACCTCTTCAACTTGTTGAATGCTACATAGCCTCGATGGAGTTGCACAAGACCCATCATCTTTTAGTTCATTGTCCACTACTAAAGCAGCTTTCTTCAAGAAGCTGGAAGCCAACAATTTAGAAGTGAAAATTAGTCATATAAATAACCCAGGAATGTAATTAAGTTAGGTAAGGCAAATAGTGATGACGGTCCGCATCATTTGATGATGCACGGGAGAAAATGTGGACAGTACACTTCAGAGTCTAGAGAATTATTCGAGATATTTACCTAAATTCTGTTGAGAGATGAAGCTTGTTGAGTACTCTACGTCCATTTCCATTTGATGAATCATCATCGGAGAAAACACCGTGAACCCTATCATCATTGTGAAGCTTAAGATGACGCTTCTTGTATGCCGCTACAAGAACTTGTGCAAAACTGGAAAATGTGCTTCCTTCCGGCTTCACATAGAAGTAAATTTTGGACCCCCCAAAAAAGAGGAGAATTGCACATGACATGAGCAGGGTAGGAATTGCAAATCCTAATGCCCAACTCACAGAGTCTTGAATGTACATCACTAGGGATTGGTTGATCAAAATTACCATACAAGATATAGCGTAATACAAATTCAAAAATCTAGTGACTGATTTTCTTCCTTCGACGGTGGCGGAATCAAATTGATCAACCCCAAAGGGAATGCTGCAGGGCCTAATTCCTCCAGTTCCTAAACCCAGCCCGCATAACCCAACAATCAAAAAACCCAGCTGGGTTTTTGTGCTGGAGATACATTGCTGTTGTTGTCCATTAAGAGTGCAAGGTGGAGGCCTCAGTTGTGGCACAAAGGCTGTCAGGGTTACTGTTAGCATCCCCTAATCATGAGATTAATTGGATATTCATTAAGCTGTTAACAAATCAAAGAAAGAGAAAAGAAGAAAAAAGTAATTGCAAATTTGATTTTTATTTCGTTGGCACCAAAAGAAATAAGAAGACTACATATTGCAAAGACAGAAACATATATATCTAAAAGTTTTAGATGTTGCCATGACCTCCTTGTTTTTTATTTATTTATTTTTATTTTTTGACAAAAGATAGCATTAGTGCGTTAAATTGTTAAATGTTAGGATGAGAGAATCGGTCAGGATCAAAGCCACCGTAAATATACCTCATAGTCATGGCAACATTTGTAGATCGTGCTTTAGCACAGTGGCGGAAAAAAATGCACCATGGTAACATACAGATAGAAAACCCTGAGACGTAGGGTACCAAAAATAGCTAATGTAATTGCTAACTTGCTAATTAACTTTAACCTAAACTAATTAATCATGATTAATTAATCTTACATAAATAAACTAAAAAATTATGCTACATAAATTAGCTAATTTTACCAGAAGTGTTGCAAAGGAAGCCAAAGCAATGGTGAGAAATTTGCCAAGGTAGATATCAGCGATGGAGCCACCAATGACTGTCAATAAAAAGCAGGAAGATGCCCAATTGTTAATCATGTTGGCAGCAGGAACCTGCTCCATGTGATACTCCCTCACCAAATACACCATGAAGTTTATTGTCAGCCCATATGATGCCATCTTCTCAATTGATTCATTTCCTGCAAAAAATAAAAAATAAAAAACCTCCCAATTGTAGCTTTTGATTTCTCTGTAAATAACAATGCTCATATATATCTTAATATACTACACCTAAGATGTAAATCACGGCCTTCCATCCGGGCTTTGATTGGACTACTGTGCTCGAATCAGATCGGTGGAGATGGTCACCGTTCGGAGGCAATAATGCCTCTGAGGATGGAGACTGATCATAGTTAGGGTTTGCTAGTTTAAGTTTTCTGATGAAGCAGAAGGAGAAGAAAGAGCTGTTCTTAATTTTATCCCTAGCCATTCTTCTCTTTCTCTCTCAGTCGTGTTAATTAGGACTCTGGTTAAGCACATATACAGGCAAAATAAAGCTCGGGGAACTGATGAAGGGCACGTGCCCCCCATGCATGAAGGCAGCTTCCATATTTTCATACCGACTTGTCAAGCTCTTGAGGCATCTCTGAACAGAAAAGAGGGCAGTTTTCTTTTGGTCATTAATCATGAGGCAAAGACAAACTTGGTGACACATACCAAGTAAACTTTCCAGTTTCCAATATATATGCTTTAGCCCTCTAGAGGCAAAGATCGTTTTCGCATGTGCTTCAATATTTTAGTAGATAGGTTGTTGAGTTACGTCTTGAATTTGAAACTTCACTCTGCCCAAAATTATTATGATAGTTTCAAATGCTTTCCTTTCTCCCTTCTAATAATAGTAATTTAAAAAAGGGATACTTTGGATGCGGTCCCTAGTTATCAATATTCTTTGATTGAAACCTTGTTAGTTTTTAGTTTTTGATTGAGGTCCCTAACATTAATGTAATAATGTAAGTTACTATATTTTTTAAATTAAAAATTAAAAATTGAAAATTGTAATTGTTTATATTAATGAGATTTTAAACAAAACCCATAATTTATGGGATTAAGAATAATAAAATATAAATTATACTCTCTATTATATTGTGTGTGTGTGTATACATATATGTATGGGTACATTAACCAAAATTTAAAAAAAAAGTTATTGTACCAAAACATGGATACATTCTCAAATCAATGAAAAAGAATGTACCCATATAAGTTTAAACATGGATTAAAAAATTTGAATGGATTTTATATTAAAAAAGGGTACATTTTACATATAACAAATTGATATATATGAGAATGGGTACATTGATGATTAAAAAAATTGAAAAATTATATGAATGGGTACATTTAAGATTAAAAAATTGAGAATCTTTATATATATATATATAACTAATAGGTACAAACTTAATTTAATTTAATTTTTTATTATTTTGAAAATGTTTGAATTGAAAATTAATTAGAAGTTTAATAGAGGTGTGAGTATTAAACCCTAAATTAATTACTAATTTTTATATTAAAAAATTATATAATAAACATGTAAATTCATTATCACATTAATGTTAGGGACTTGAATCAAAATTTGAGAACTAATAAGGTCTTAGTCAATGAACAGTAAGAACTAGGAACCGGATACTAATTTTTCCTTTAAAAAATTAAAATATCAATACTAAGTATATTTTAGAGGTCGCACTTGGTGCGATGGCAAGTGCCTTCGCCCATGAGCGGTAGGTCTCGGGTTCGAGACTTGGGAGCAGCCTCTCCATAAATGGGGGTAAGGCTAGCCGACATTCACCTCTCCCAGACCCTGCGTAAAGCGGGAGTCTTGTGCACTGGGTACGACCTTTAATACTAAGTATATTTCACACCACTAAAATTAGGGAGAAGTTATAAGGTTTCAATTTTCTTACATTATTTGACGTTTGATCAAATTATAATTTTTGTGAGGAATTGCTGATGTTATAGTGTAAGAATCGATATCAAATCTTCTTCAACCAAAATGGGTGTGGTCTCTTCGTGACTCTAATCATTGTTTGACACACATTAAGTTTATGAAAACAAAGTTAAGAAAAGTTAAGTTTAGAAACACGTATTATTCAATTATAGGGGCTGCAGAGGCCACATCTATTTTAGGTGTAGAAGATTTGATCTTGTAAGAATCACCCCCAAAACTATTTAACCATATCAAGGTCAGTTTTCGAGATAGATCATAGTGATTTTCACAGTCGCTTTTTTTTCATTTTGTATTCATCATTTTATTTATGTCTTGTGATTTTTCTTTGATTTATGTAATAATCTAAAGGCTATAAATAATTGACTCTAAGGGGAGAAAATAGGAGTGAAAAATGACTTTTGTTTCGAGATTAAGTGGGAATCGTCGCATTATAAAACGTCGATCGGGTTGCAATGTAAAACAATTGAAATCCCGCAACCCGCCCACTTTGAACTGAAACAAACTTCGATGGTGTGAATCACTGAATGTACTCAGCCAAGAATATATAGTAACTTGTTCTAAAACCAACAGGTTACAAGGATAAATTCTTAAATCTGAGGGATAAATTGTTTTATTTATGAGAACTCCCACTTGCAAATAAAGATAAATTGTCATTCTTTATAAAATCTCTCATTTACAAATAGAGATAAATACATTGTAATAGACTAATAGTTGTATACTGCTTTCTTAGACAATAGGGTTGGTTTCTACACTCTCTACTGCTTTTACACTAGCCTTATAAGTATATCCACGAGCACAAGATAGAAAATAGAGAAAATTCACCACCCCCAAACCAGCTATCAGGAAGTAGTAATTGTCCAATCTGCCGACATTGATATCATTGTCCAACCAGTTGGGCTGACCATGCTTTCCTGTAACACTATGCACAATGCTCACCACCACGCTACTCAAATAAGTAGCCCCGGCCAAGCAAAGATATGGCAGAGAATTCCCAATACTTTTCATGCTCTCAGGAAACTCTTTGTTGTAAAACTCAATGTGCCCAACAGTGCCAAACACCTCAAGAAGACCAAGCAATATTTGCTGTGGAAATAGCCAAAACACGGACATGGCTGCGATCCCGTTTGATGAATCTTGTGACGTGGCCAAAGCTCTTCTTCGCTGCTCAATTAGTCCGGCCACCATCATGCATAGAATCGAGAAGAAATACCCGATTCCTATTCTTTGCAGGGCCGGGAGTCCATCTTCGTGCTTAGTGATTTTTCTTATGGCTGGTTGTAGGACACGGTTATACAATGGGAGACTGATAATTACTGTCATCATTGACATCAATTTGATTGACCCAGCAGGCATTTCGAAATTCAGTCCAATGTGCCGGTCCATTCTTAGGGTTTGTGATACTACAAATGTTCCTTCTTGCGCATATGCAATCAAGAAAATGGCACCAGAAGCCCATATTGGGAGAGTTTTTACAACACATATTACCTCCTCAACTTGTTGGATGCTACACAGCCTCCATGGATTTGCGCAAGACCCATCATCGCTTACTTCATTGTCCACCACTAAAGCGGCTTTCTTCAAGAATCTGAGCCACCAAAATAGCAATGGATTTAGTATGAGTATGCAATGCAATTTAGTTAGTTAATTGTACTTGAGTTTGGGGACTTATATATTCTTGCAACAATGTTGCAAGGTAAGCCAAAATTGACGGTTCAAATCATTGGACTAAAACATATATTACGCAACAAAGTTTACAAGCTTTAATTTGTGGACGGATAATTATCCAAGATATTTACCTAAATTCTGTTGAGAGGAGGAGCTTGGACTGTACTACATTTCCTTTTCCGTCTACCTTTGGTGAAGCGTCGAAGAAAACTCCGCGTACCCTTTCGTCATTGTGAAGCTTGAGACACCGCTTCTTGTACGCCGCAACGAGAACATGTGCAAAGCTGGAAAATGTGCTTCCTTCCGGCTTCACGTAGAAGTAAATTTTAGACCCCGCTAAAAACAAGGGAATCGCACATAACATGAGCAGGGTAGGGATCCCAAACCCTAGTGACCAACTCACAGAGTCTTGAATGTACACAACTAGGGTTTGATTGATCATAAGTACCAAACTAGATAAAGTGTAGTACCAATTCAAATAGCTACCCACTGATTTTCTTCCTTCCACAGTGGTCGAGTCGAATTGATCGATCCCAAATGGAATGCTGCAGGGCCTAATTCCTCCAGTTCCTATACCCAGCCAGCATAACCCAGCAAGCAAGAAACCCAGCTGGGTTATTGTAGCGCTGGAGACACATTGCAGACTATCATCAAGGATGCAAGGTGGAGGCCTCAGTTGTGGCACTAAGGCTGTCAGGGTTATTGTTACCATTCCCTAATCAACGATTAATGGGTAATTAATTAAGCTGATTATAACTATGATTAAAATAAATAAATGGTGATTAATTGAGAAGATTAAGAAAATTTAGTGTACCGTAAGAGTTGCTAAGGAAGCGAAAGCAATTGTGAGAAATTTGCCTAGATAAATATCAGCAATGGAGGCACCAACAATTGATAATAAACAATAGGAACATATCCAAATGTTAATTATGTTGGCAGCAGTAACCTGCTCCATGTGATACTCCCTCACCAAATACACCATAAAATTTGCTGTCATTCCAAATGTTGCCATCGTCGAAATTGATTCAGTACCTGCACACACACAAAATAAAAGTCATATATAAAAAAAAAATTGATAGTTCAATTCATATATTCATTTTTACTTTTCACACACCTTGTTAATATTTTACAATTGATCTTCTTTAATTTATTTAATTCAACAGTTGAAATATGAAAGAATATGAAAAATAATGTGCATATATTAAAAAAATAGAAAAAAGAAAAAGGTTTTTCACATTTATTTTCTCCTCTTGCAATTATTTTTTAGATTTGGATCGGATAATTCAGAAGAATAAAAAAACACACACATATGTAAACACCTAAGATGTAAGGCATAGACTTCCACTCAGGCCTTGTTTGGTCATGGTTTTGTGGCAATAATAATGGCTCGGAGGAAGAAGAGTGGTTATCATAAGAAGAAGGGTTTATTGATGTGGGTTTGGGGGAGAAGAAGGACAAGAAAGAGCTGCTGCAGCTGCTCTTCTTATCCCCCGCCATCTGTTCTCTGGTCTCTCTCTCTTTAGGTCTGATATTAATTTGGAGGAGTGTGATGATGGACGTTATTATATGTGTACAGGGGGATATTCGGTGAAGGAAAAGCCACCTACCTTGGGCATGACGGACACGTGCCCCCCATGCAACAAGGCAGGCATCTTCCGGTTTTGATACTAGGAATCCAATCCGAACTAGGCAACTCAAGCCATATTAGGCATGTAAAAAGGGTTGGGCCTGATGAGCCAGTTTGAGTTCGATTCTAATTTTTTGGATCATGGTTCGATCTAGCTAATCGTAAGATCAAATTTTATTCGGCTCGTTTTTAAATGAATAGGTTCTACATTTTATATATAGGCCCTGAATCGGTTATGAGAATTCTTTTGTGTCATTGAAAATATATTGTATATCACGAGTGTACAACATTTATCATGATATTAAACAAGTGTTCTATACTTGGGGTCCGGTAAGATGAAGAATTTCTTGAGAAAGCGAGAAACGTACCTAGGATGTAAGGCATGGCTTTCCATCCAAACTTATTTTTGGTTGTGTTTGGATCTAGTAATTGATGAAGATCTTCATCCTTTTGCTGCAACAATGGCTTCGAGGACGGAGAGTCGCATTTGCGTTTTCTAAAGCAGAGGGACAAGAAAGAGTTGCTTTTATCCCCCATCATCCTTCTTGTAATTTGGTTTCTGATTAACCTGTGGACATTGGCCAAAATCTTCCATCTCTCAACTATTTATACCTCAAATCCTTGATCCATTGAGCATTCAGCCATATTTTTATCCAAATTAATCGATTTATTTACCTTTTTTCCCTGGAAAAAAATCGATTACTTAAGCCTAGATATACAAAATTTAATTTAGTATCCAGAGCCTGGATTCTACCGAATCAAACTTATGAATTAAACTAATTGTGTTTTAAGCATTCAAATTTCGAAATTTCCTAATAAGTTTATTAATAGTAACCACCTTCCTCTTAATTATTACTTATAGCATCCAAATATATTTCAAATTTTAGACATGATGTTCGATCCCACTAGCTTAATTCAGAAATACTTTTTGTACGCGACCATAATTTCCAAACCTCGGTTTTAAGGGTAAATAAATTCCTAAAAACTTTATTTCATAGTCAAAACACTTGAATGTCGCATTTTGAAAGGGACAAAAAATTTATAAACCGAATTGTTATTACATTTAGTTATTATTACACTAGATATTAAACAATTGATAAGCGATATTTTTTTCTTCTATTGTTTCTCATTTGGTAGAAATCATTGAAGTATAATAGATAAGTTACTTTTCTAAGGTGTTGAGGGAATGAATCAATAAATTGCATCCAGCTTGGAAGCAGAATATTAATTACTCGTTAAGAAATCAATTCTAATCCTCTCAAAAAGATATGATTAGAAAGGAGAACGACGCATAAACATGGCACATCGAGTGGTGTCCATGCACCCTCGAAAGGAGAAGTTTCCCTCATGTCCAATTCTCTTCTATTCCCCTCAAAATGAAAATCCATTCTCATCCACTTTCAACATTCATTGAAAATAATAACTTATACATTTTGTTCCAATCTTTTATACCAAATAAAGTGTTGCTTTTATTAGGAGACTTTACTAACCGAACATGCAAGTTTAGTTGGAATTAATCCTATAACATAAACCCCTTTTACTTGATAAATTTTTGGAAAGGAGCTTCCACGCCCAAGGACTAAGACACACCACAACGGGGGACCTTTTGAATTCAAGTTCCACATGAAACCATTTTAGTCGACACAAAATTTTCTTGTATCTATCTCATATACACGAACGACAAGACATCAAAATCCTTAACTAATAAAAGATATTTTCACATAATCAGTAACGTCATATGACAATGACAAAAAATTTCAAGAATAATAACAACATTTAAAAACCATTAAAACCTTCGATTTCAAAAAAGAATCTCTCATAAAAAATAAAAAAAAAGACCTCGGTCCTCTTAACCTCATCCACCATGCATTAACGATTAAAACGTAGAGCAAACGCGAGCTAATGGCACACACACTCTCTCTCTCTCCAAATTTCCACATTGCGCGCCCAAATATCTGTCACAGTAATCAGCAAACAATTGTTTTTAATATAAAAAATAGAACACTTACTCTAAAAATTTAAATTCGTACATCATCAGCTTATTTCGCATCCTTTCGCATTTAATGGCCGTTTACGCTTTTCGGTGGTTTTGTTCGTTGCTTCGCTCGCCCTCCCTCCTTTTTCCCATTTCTCCACCTTACCCTCCAACTGTTCGTCGAAATGCCTAAGCCATGCTCTCCTACACCACCGCCGCGACCCACCTCCTCTCGCCGCCCCGCTCCTCCCCAAACTTCATCCCTCGCGCCTCTCCCTCGATTCTTTTCGTCGTCAATTCAAGAGCCATAGCCAGGCAGCGGCGGCGGCTTCACCCGATGAGCGGGTTTTCTTTGATTGTAGGGTTTTCTGAGTCAAGAAAAGGGTACGATTACAGCGGGTTGTATTGTGGGTGTTCTGGGTTTGCGAGGCGGTGTAAAGATTGGGATGGCGAGGGGGATGATTTCAACTTGGAAGCTGAGATTCTGAAGTTCATGAAGAGCTCCAAGAAGCCCGGGGCGTTTCCCAGCAAGAAGGAGCTGCTGGAAGCTGGGAGAGAAGATTTGGTCGATGCTATTGCGAAGAAAGGCGGTTGGCTTTCGTTGGGTTGGGATTTGGAAGAAGAAGAGAGAGCTCAAGAAAGCAACTTTAAGAATTGGGATTTAACAATGGCAAAAGAATTCGACAGCGGTGCCTCCAGCAGCAGTCAAATTGGGGTTTCCGGCGTGGGTTCTTCCATTCTTGATGATTCTTCTCAAGTAGCCTCGTCGGCTGGTAGATCATCACTGTGAGAATTCTGTTATAATTGAAACTTGTTGAAGTTTTTAGATTTGTTATATTCCATGGTATAATTGTTCTGTTTGTTTTCTCTGTCTTTAATTTGGAAAGAGACGTGCAAAATGTTTGTATCTTTGGACCAATAGATTGACTTAGAACCACTTTAAATTGTAAAATTTTCATTGAATATGTGCACCATAGGTTGTGTGGATGAGATTTATTATCCAAAATAAAAGGTGATGACAAGATATTCGTTATTTATTGATGCTATATTTCAACAATCGAATCGATGAATATTTTTTTGGGAAGGGGAATCAACTCAAATGTATGTTTTGTGTAGAGAAGCTGCTACAACAGAGGACAATACTGGCGTTGAGGGTATATTGAATCGATTGGTGAAACAGAGAAATTTGACGCTTGCATTTACTTTGGGAGAGAAAGAAGGCAGTGCTTCCTCCGCTGATGTGGTAAGTTGGTTTTAAGTTATTTTGAATTGATTGTCTTTTGGTGGGGTAATATTCTAGGAGCAAGCATTATGCAAAGTCCTGAAATTTTCTCTGGTTTTCAGTTTAGATGTACTTCTATATTCCTTTATGGTGGTAAGATGATGATAGATATTTGAGAGTCGAATTGCATTTGGTATATTTCTTTAGGATTTGGTAACATATAAACAAAACAAATTATATTTATCAGCATGCGTTAATGAAACCTTAACTATAGTTTGGCCTTTTCACCGTCAAGTTCATTTGCAGCTTGAAAGAGAGGATAACTTTTATGCGGGCAGTCACCATTACAGTATCTGCGTGAAAATAATTTATTTTTAAGAGTTTGATGTGATTGTTTCCTTTGCATGTAGAAATTCTAAAACATAACGTGATGCTTGTTACATTATAAAAGACAGTTGCTGGCCTTGTTAGAAGCTGCAGACCTGCATCATTAAACCCCACCAAAGCCATTCTTAATGATTCAAGAGACAGGCCTAACCACAGCAGTTCTCTTTTAAACAATGGTGTGCTAAGAGACTCACCCAGACCTGACACGTGGAGAACTTGGAGCACCCATAGGGCTGGAGTTTCGTATCGTGATTTTGAAGGTATTTTATAGTTAATTATTTTCACTTTTAAGTAGCTTTATGATTAAATGGTTTGGTTCAAGTAACCTTTGATTGTTAATGAAATGTATGTAATGTACAGCTGATGAATTTTCATATGATAAAATGGGACTATCAAAGGATGGTTCAAGAGATGAAATATTTCATGAACTAGGGATTAAACTGGATTCTGATAAGAAAGAGATCGATCACAAACAAATACGTAGTCGGATTAAGCACCTTGAATCAGAGCTCTCCTCCGCACTCCGCTCATTGAGGTCTAAAGCTGATGATGCTGCAACACAGAAGGTGGGGATGATCAGTCTTCGTTGTGTAAATTTGTATGAAATTTTTGAAAGTACTTTTTACTCCAAAATTTTAACAATATATTCACTTTCGTTTTCTTTGCCGAGCAGCATTCTCATGCTGTGATAATGTTTTGGAGGATTTGGGGCATCCTATTAAACTCGTCTATATTTTTCATCAGGGTCATGAAAGCTCCTCTGAAGATGTGCAGAAGCTTTCAGATGCCTTAGAGTTTCAGGAAAATGAGATTATGCATGCCCAGGACAAGTTGCGGTCAACACGTGCAAAGTTGGCTGTTTTGGAAGGAAAGATGGCAATGGCAATAATGTATGCACAATTTATTTTAGTTAAATTACAAGACTATAACTTACTTTACCATTGACATCT